>NC_089584.1:137597341-137897341 GCF_019320115.1 Miscanthus floridulus
ACCGACAATCAGAGGCGAAAGCCTTCTTGCCGCTCGCGGGGGCGTCCTGAGCTTCTTCTTGAAGCGTGTGCGGCCGTCTTCGCCTGATTCGCTGGGGCCTTCGCTTCTAGCTATTCCCGGATGTCTCCGCCGCTGTCTTATGAGCCTTCACCCCATCGTGGGTCCCACGCGAAGGCTCCGCCCAGCATCCCTGCACAACATCGCACAAGTGTTCCAATGCCATTAGCTTATATTTGTACTAGCCTCCGCTACTCGTGTATTGGTGTCCCAACAATATTGCTACTTGCCATTTACCAACCGGTCACCATTAATCGTGTTGATGATAAGCATCTGATTAGAAAATAAAGTAAGGGCACACACATCTTTTGTGTTCTCAAACATGTCCTAAAATCTTTAAAATACACTGTATTACAAGACAGAGAGTATATAACTGCATCTAACAATCAACCCAATCTATGTGTGACCAAATGTTATACAAAACTATTAAACCATAAGTAAGTTCAAGTTACAAAACAGAAAACCAACACAGTAAACAGACATACCGGGAAACTATAAATTCACTTGCATGTTTATTGTAGAGTCCAGGAACACAACGATCCATATAGTGGGAAGACCAGGGCTTATTTGGATCTCCTAACAAAATTGAGAATTATGTGGAAAAAGAAGAATGAGATCCAAACTCTAGAATTATAGAACGAGATCCAAACACTAGAATTCTAGAACGAAATCCAAACCTAATATTTGGACATTTTTACACTATACAAAGGCAATCACTTTAAAAATGAGACCCAAATAACCCTTAATTTTTTATTCAGAAAATCGAGAATATTAATCTATAGAATCTCAATATATATGAGAATGATATCAAACAAGCCCTAAATAGACAAAAACAAGTGTATCCTTGAAGACAAACTTTACTACCGTAATTATCATGACCTGATTGAGACCCCTTTAGCTCGTTGTCATCTGGGTCCAATTGTGGGACAGCTAGGGGGATCCACGTGGACGATGGAACTCATCGAGGCCTTGGTGGCATCACCCTTTGTTTTGTCCTACATTTTGCTCCGGGTGGACATGGCCGCAACAGATTTTCTCCTCCTACGTGCGATGGAGTGCTTTGCCAACAACACGTTAGCTTCAGCTGAATTGGACTCCACGGACCACTGTGAGCTGGAGCAATTGATGCTTTGTGGAGTCAGCAAGGGACGAGGAACCACGTAGCCAAGACTATGGTAGCCATATTTTTCACGCTCACAAACTTTCCACATACTTTATGGTTCCCTTATTATCAACTTATTAGGTCTAAATAGGCTACACTACTTGAGCTTTGCAGCTGCAGCTAGCTCATGTATTATAGACTTATAGTAATGAGTGCAGTAAAGTAGTGCAACCGTTCATCAGAAGGCTAAATTACGATTTTTAGTGACAAAATAGATTTAAATCACTTATATATAAAATAATAAAATGTTGTACGTCTATTGATAAGACGATAAGGCTTTATAGTAAGGGCAACAATAAGTTTAAGTAAAATAGAAAGTCTAATAGATATATGCTTAATTGTTGCAATGCCGTCTTTTGTCCATAATTTCCAAGTTTACTACGAATACGAATGTTATTTTTGTTGCAACATCCAAAATCATCCTCTTAGGCTTCCCTCACATACTTGATGGCTCCTCAGTATGGGGAGGGGATCTCCGTCCTTTTTCATTTCATATATGGTCCTGTTCGCAATTCGTATTTTTCAGTTTATTTTTTCAGCCGGAACAGTGTTAAATCTTCCAACAAATTAATTAGAATATTATTTTGACTTATTTTTTCAGCGAAGCGAACGGCCCTGAAAATATGATTCACACACCATCCTACCAACGGCAAGGCATGGTTGTAGATAAACGTTACAGGACGAGCTGGGAGGAAGAAGCCTAGTAAAAAGCTAGCCGATCGAAGCAGGGCAGCCGTCAACAGCCAGCGCACCTGTGCTGTGCTGTGGTCATCCGTCCCTTGCGACGCTACGCCCCGTAGAAACCCAAGCACGGCCGCGGCCGCGGCCGCACCCGCACACCCCACCATCTCCCTCTCGGCTCTCATCCGCCTTCGCCTTCACCCCCTACCCAAGCCAAGGCCCAAGGCACCCCTCCCCGTCCTCAATAAAACACGCCGCCTCGCCACCTCACCAGAAAATTCCGCACACGCGCCCACCTCCTCTCCTCTCCTCTAGTCCTCCCCTCTCTCCCCACCCCACCTCTGCGTCCGTGCGCTGTGTTTGTTAGGGGGGCGGCAACCGCGAGGAGCAATGGCGGCCGGGCGAGAGCTGGTGGTGAGTTTCGGCGAGATGCTGATAGACTTCGTGCCGACGGTGGCGGGGGTCTCGCTGGCGGAGGCGCCGGCCTTCCTCAAGGCGCCCGGGGGCGCGCCCGCCAACGTCGCCATCGCCGTCTCGCGCCTCGGCGGCGGGGCCGCCTTCGTCGGCAAGCTCGGCGACGACGAGTTCGGCCGCATGCTCACCGCCATCCTCCGCGACAACGGCGTTGACGGCGGCGGCGTCGTCTTCGACGCCGGCGCGCGCACCGCGCTCGCCTTCGTCACCCTGCGCGCCGACGGCGAGCGCGAGTTCATGTTCTACCGCAACCCCAGCGCCGACATGCTCCTCACCGCCGACGAGCTCAACGTCGAGCTCATCAAGAGGGTAAGTTAAGCCCAGCGCCACCCTGATATCCTTCCTTGGTGATCCCCGTGCCTTCACACCCCGTGATCTGCGGACAGACTTATTGTTGTAATTGATTGATCCCGTCGAGTACAGTATCAATCTTTCCGCCCATTTCTTGATTCGATCCCGGGTGGGATCTGGATGCGACCGCTAGGTTTCTTGCGCTGATTTCGCGTGCGGTTTAGGTCGCGGCGCCTGCAATTTTCTCGGGCCTCTTCTTGTTTATTACGTTCAAAAATATAAAGGTACCCCTTTTTTTTCCCGTCGTCTAATTCGGCTCTTTGATGTTGAATCTTCCCGTGGAATCCAAAGATTCCGGGGCCAAAGTGGGCGCCTTTCTTTGCTGGTTTTGGTCGGATCTTGTTGTGCGTTCTAGTTGGCGAATTTGTTCTTTTCTGGATCTGGTCATGTGGCTTCTGTGATTCATCCTAAAAATTGGGGGGAGACAAACAAGTAGTAGTAGTAATCCAATCCAAAGGAGAGCCGTTATGAAACTAGTCAAACCCCGTGCTTCTTGGATCCATCGGCGTGAGCTGGCCTTGTAGAAATCGTTAGCCATGGCGTGTATTAATGGAGTCCACGGAGGAATTTTTGTTTCTTTGTGGTGGGTCAATAATTGCAACTGACGTGACATACTTCAGTTCCTCCTCAGTTCCATTGAAGCTTTAGAGAAACTCTGATTTATCCGTGTGATCCTACTAAGATATAAATGCATAACTATATGATGGCAAACGTCCTTGTTGGATCTGTGAATTTGGATTAGCACTATTCCATTTTCTTTACACCAAGAACTTGAATTAAATCTAGAATTACCACCTATCAGGTGATGCTAGATGGTTCATTTTTTTTCATGCTTTCTGTAAACATGTTAAAAAAAAAGGCTGTCATTTGTAGAGTTTACTGGAAAATATGTGAACTAATGCAATGACTCAGATTGGAACACAGTTTTTTTTTTTTAAAAAAAACTTGCAACAACTTGCAGCATCTGTCCATCTTTCCCCGCTGTTTGGGTTGTTTTTTTTTGTTTTTTTGAGGGAATGTTTGGGTAAGTTTTTCATAAGTTGTATTTTCTACAGGCTGCGGTCTTTCACTACGGATCAATAAGCTTGATTGCTGAGCCTTGCCGGACGGCACATCTCCGTGCCATGGAGATTGCCAAAGAGGCCGGTGCACTGCTCTCTTATGACCCAAACCTGAGGGAGGCACTATGGCCATCCCGTGAGGAGGCCCGCACCCAGATCTTGAGCATCTGGGACCAGGCAGACATTGTCAAGGTCAGCGAAGTCGAGCTTGAGTTCTTGACAGGCATCGACTCAGTGGAGGACGATGTTGTCATGAAGCTGTGGCGACCTACCATGAAGCTGCTCCTAGTGACTCTTGGAGATCAAGGATGCAAGTACTATGCCAGGGTGGGTATGCTTTATAACTTTGTGATTGCTGCTTTCCTATGAAAATGTGTTGTTGATGCTGAATATTCATGGGGTGCTTATATTGAACTTCACTAGGGCCAGTCTTTGCCAAATTCAAAGTGTACACTATTAGCATATATATAATTTGCACATTGTGACTTGGAAGACTTCATCTGCAGCTGAGACTTACAAAAGTTTACTTTGCTTGATTGCAGGATTTCCATGGAGCTGTCCCTTCCTTCAAAGTACAACAAGTTGATACAACTGGTGCAGGTGATGCATTTGTTGGTGCTCTGCTCCGAAGGATCGTTAAAGATCCATCCTCACTACAAGTATGTTGCCTGAAATTTGTTCTTTGATCTGAAAAATTGTTGGTTCTACATGTCAAGTTGGTCCCTTCAGTTTTCAGTTTTCACCATGTGATGGAAATTTGGTATCTGGTGACTGTACAGGACGAGAAGAAACTTGTGGAGTCTATTAAATTCGCTAACGCGTGTGGAGCAATCACCACCACAAAGAAGGGGGCGATCCCGTCACTGCCCACCGAAGCTGAGGTCTTGCAGCTAATAGAGAAGGCATAGATCATCCTGTTTGCCATGGTTTTCACTAGCGTCGACTTCTGCAAATTGTATTGTATGCTGATCTGGTTCAGAAGAAGCGGGTGCTCCATCTTACCTGCCCTTTTTGTTTGCCCTAGTTCCCCTTTTGAAAGGGTGTTTTGTTTTAGAACTCTACTTGCAATAAGCAGAGCCATTTATTTTTTTATATCAGAGTGCATTTGATACGATCAAATAGTTAATCCATAATTGTAGCATTAAAAAAAATCACCTGAACTTTTGTTCAGTTTGTGAATGAATTGCATTTGGGGTTGCATTTAAAATTGGGATATCTGGTCCTGGTGAGAGAGATGCACAGCCTTGAATTTGCTACTATAGATAGCTCAGACAGAGTACACTGGCGGCATCTGCCGAATGGTTATGTAACTGGGCCAGTGGGGCATCATTGTTCAGCTTTGTTTGTTTTGTAACGGCCTGTGTGTATTGGTTGAGGTTCAGCGAAATTAATCCCAACATGTGATCAACTTGAAGCATGAGCTCTCTGGTTGGTGCTAAACGGTAGCTGCGCTGTTGCATGACCTGTGGAATTTGTGCTGCATCTGCAAGGCTGTCCTTTACGATTGCTGTTCCATCGCCTGCACTTTGCTCATTTTCTGTATTTTTATTATGCGAAGTGTGTGCTTTGAAGATCCTTGCACCGTTATAAACGTGACGTGAAGAGACTGCTAGCGAAGCATTGTGGTACAGTACGTATATGCAACAATCTTTGTTTGTTTAGACGCCAGTAGTATATTGTTGTGCATCCAGGCCTCTTCAAGTTGACGACAGATGTTTAATTCAAAGCGTGGCCAAGCATGGTTCGCCTTGCTTCCACTTATATAAAGAAAGTACTGTACGTCTGTACCAACGTCAATAGCTGTATGTGAGACGACAACCCACACGCAGCTGACAAATTCCAACACCGTGCCACAGAGAGGTTAGCAAACGCAAAACAAACATTCTGCAGGTCGATCATTAGACCAAGCCAGAAAACAACGCCATGTATCTAGCAGCACATCACTGTATTTATCACAGCACATGTACAGCACAAGGCAAAGCCGGAATCGTCTCTATGACATGGTGACCGATGAACGGCGAACAGCGAATAAAGCCAACAGCCAGAAGCGAAACAGAATCAGCAGCCTTTTGCCTTCGCACCTTGGCCTCGTCTCGGCGTTTCCCATTTCTAATCGTCCGCTGCTTTCGTTCCAAGAACCCAGCAGCATCTGTTGGTGCTGGGAATCGGCAATCGCAGCACATACAGTACAGTAAACTCCTACAGTGCTGCTGTTGTCCTGACGGTCGTCTCGACAGTCACCCGGAAATGACATGTCAGCGCCACGTCGCCACGTCCCCTGGGGAGAGGTACGTAGCTTTCATCGAACATTGGCGCGCAAATCAGAGTCGACGTCAACAGTGACGCGTCTGGTTCTCTAGCTTTGGTAAGGTTCGTGGCTGAGGTTTCCGGTGTGTTTTTGGCGAGGCATCTGTCATCGATTGCATCGGCCACGGCCACCCACAATTAACCACAACGGGCCAGCGGCGGCGCTTGGCATTGTCGCCGAGGTTGGCCCATACAGTTTGGCATCTGCCGCCGGCGGACGCGACACGAGACTATGACGAGCACGGTGCGTGGGTCTGGACGTCTGGTTGTTGTTCCACCGGAGAGCAAGGCAATCATCAGCGTGCCGGCCGCAAGATTGCCGGGTGCAGCTCGAGACTATGACGATGCTTGCGTTGCCTCCTCCACCTAAAGGCTGGAACCCTGTTCACCAAAACTTATTAGCCGTACCGTTTTAATAAAATAATAGTGTTTTTCTCTCACAATAAATTTGTATTAGCATCAGCATCGATCGTTTTTTTAAGCCAGCCGAAGAGAGCCTGGGATACTCACACAGATCGCTAGTGCACAACGGTAGGCAGCAATGCAATCAGGAGAACTATTAATTAGAGCCAAGAGCCCAAGAACGTACGGTGCGGAAAAGGAGCAACCGCGACATGCATCTGGGAATTACTGTAGGCAGTTTATAGACGAAACTAGCAAGACTGTCCAGTCCACTGGGAAGTGGGAAGGAAGCGCGCAGGAATCCACTTTTATGCGTGCTTTAGAATCGACTTTCGTCATGTTCGTTTGGGCTTGTTTGACTGATAAGCAACGGCTGAAAATACTGTTGACGGATTTAGTGTGAGAAAAAAAAATTGTTCGTTGACTAATAAGTCATGGTTTATAAGCCAAATACGACCAAACGAACAGGCTGTTTAAATTTAGAAAATCCACTTATATATATATCTGTTGAACACGGGGGAATTTACCATCTGCTCCGTCCAAGCCAAGTGGGTTGTTGGTTGCCTTGCCTGTTGGCAGGTCTAGACGCGAGGCGGTGGTTCTTGCGTGGTTTTTAAAATAGTATTTTTTTAATGATTTAGTAGCCTGTCGGGCTCTCAATGACGATAGGTCCCGCCAAAATATCCTATCGGCAACTGGTGGGCCGACAGGTACCCTCGACGGCATAATATATTTACAGTTTTTACAATCCAAATGCCAGAGGCGTCGCGGATGACCCGGATCGTGGCGGACTCGTTCCTGGCCGTCGCGGCGGAGCTCGGGAACGACACGACGGCCCGGGTCCGGGAGGAGGTGCGGTGGTTCGTGATGGGCAACGACCAGTGGCGGATGTGGGATGCGGGATAAGGGGGGGCTAAAACAACAGAGATGTTGATTTGCACGAAGATTTAACGGTGAAATCAAGTTTTTGCTACAGTAATTAGCATTGAAATCAAAAAATTAGGGGGGGCTGGAGCCCCCCAGCCCCCCTTTGGATCCGCCACTGGCAACGACGACACCGTCTTCTTCCCGGACAACCTGGTGGCCGTGCTGCGCAAGTACGACCACGAGGAGATGTACTATGTCGGGGCGCCGTCGGAGAGCGTGGAGCAGGACGTGATGCACTCGTACGGCACGGCCTTCGGAGGCGGCGGGTTCGCGGTCAGCTACCCGGCCGCGGCCGCGCTCGCCGAGGCCATCGACGGCTGCCTCGGCCGGTACAGGTTCTTCTTCGGCAGCGATGAGCGCGTCAAGGCCTGCCTCAGCGAGCTCGGCGTGCCGCTCACCCGCGAGCCCGGCTTCCACCAGGTCGGACAGTCCTTCCTTAACGCTAGCCGCTGCATTGCATTGCATCTCTCTGTCCGTTACCACTAAGCACTTGCATACAGTATGCTTCCTTGTCAACTGGAATGGAATACTAAAAAAGAACTCCAAAATGACATTTTTTAGTAAGAAGAGTACGCAACTTGTGTCCAAGTCTAAGCAAACAAAAAATGTCCTTTATAACCATCTTAGGTATATCGATAACGGATTATCTGAGCCTTTGATTCGCATGCCAAATTCAGCTCCGCTAGTCATAGTGCCGCAGTTTGACTGACCGTGTTGATTCCGTTTGATTTTCCCTGCATCACCCTGTATCAGAGCTTTTTGACCCAAGCTTTCACGGTTTCCCCCCATTGAGAAGGCCTCGAGCAGGACTTTTTTTTTAATTTTAGCATTTTTTTGTAAACTAATTTTAAATTTAACATGGTCGGTTTTTTTAAACTAACACTTTTGGCCGCGTCTATTGTCCTGCGCGTGGCCAAATGCCTGTGCCGCGCCATGCATGATGGCGCTGTAGAGGGCTGACGTGGCGGCAACCAGAATCGCTGACCGCTGACGGGGCAGGGCCTGCCGCGCCACCACCCTGATCCGTGGCGCGGCAGAGCCGAAAAAACCGTCGCGGCCAGTCCCGTCCCCCGCCCGGCCCTCCATTGCCGCCTCCCTTCCATTCCATTCCTTGGCCGCCTCCCTCCTTCTTCGTCCTCGTGCAAGGTAATGACGCATATTTTATTTTCGTTTGAATGATGGATAGTATATTATGAATGGGAGCTAAGTTTAGGAGAAAAAAAATTATGTTTGGGAACTATGGTCTACGGTTTGAAGGAAGATATTAGTTTGATTTTGTCAATGTTAAGGTTAATTATTTAGTTAGAAGTATGTTTACCATGTATATTTTTGTTGCTATAATTGTTGGTTATATTATTTTTGTTGCATTGCAAATGATTATATTTTATATTAATTTGCGTTGTTTTGATTGATGTTTAATTTGAACCGTTTTATTAGATGGAAGACATGTTTCGGGAGCAGTTATGGCGAAAACGGGGTCGTCTTAGAGAATTATACCCCAACGAGTCTAGCAAAGATGCCCCCATCCCTCCTGAACTCCCTGTCCCTAAGTGTGACTGTGGTCGTCCGGCCGACGTGTTTCAATCGAGACATCCAGACACAGCGGCTCGTTGCTTCTACACGTGCAGTCGTTTTAATGTAAGTAATTGTTTCCGTATATTTTTTCTTCTTCATTTGTATTACTAGGTTACTAATATTTTGTTGGAATTTTATTGTGTAGGCCCATGAGAGGTGCTTTTTCTTTCAGTGGATCGACGGTGCAGACAAGTTTGATCCCAGGTACCTCCTTTTCGACGATTAATGGAGAGGGCGACATCCACGAGAGCACTTCGAGCGGTGGGTTCCATCTCACCCTAACCTCCCTCCAATGACGGCTAAGGAGAAGCACTTAGCCGTAGTTAGACGACTCGAGAAAGCTCCTCTGTGCCATTGCGGAGACCGAGCCGTGATAAACCCTGACAATACATTGGAGTTTGTGTGTCTAAACAAGCATAAAGTAAGTGCAAAGTGTATGTGTTGAAATATTGAGCTATATGTGTCATGTACTAATGTCACGTTATTTAGGTGTATTCAATGACGAAGTGTCGTTTCAAGGAGTGGTTGTATGGTCCTAAGAATAAATAGACCGAAGAACCTCCAAAAGCAAAGCAAAAGAAGAAAGAAAGGTTAATTTACAAAGCACTGCCAGTCAAGTGCGAATGTGGTGTTAAATCCAACTACGGTCTAGTCCCTTCGGAGCTTAGAATAGGCCATTATTGCGGCCATATGATTAACTATGATGAGGTTGGTTATTTTTGTGGTAACCATGGAATCGTATTTTGTTTCTTTTGCTAAGACATATATGATATAATTTATCGTTTGAACAGAGCACTAGAAATGCTGGTGGGAATGTTATGATGGTCAAGCTAAGTTCTTAGATGAACTAAAGGGGAGGCAAGTAATTGCACAAAAGAGGGGATATGGACCTGACTACGTCAACCTTTTCGTTAAACATCACAAAGATAAGATGCGTGAGTTTGCTAGACAACGCGGTATTTGTAACCCAATCGACGTTGGGCTTGTCAAATGGGGATTGGAGAGACGGATGACATTAGAGGAGGAGAGAGCAAGGAAGGAGGCAAGGGAGGAGACAAGAGTATAGATGCAGGTCTTGAACGAGCATGTTGTTTCATTATGTGCTAGTGAGTACTTCAAAGCCTTTTTTTTCGTTGCCTGATTTTAAATGTAATATAGTCGCGTTGCTAACTGATTGCATTTTATACATGAAGGGATTGGATGCAGCGAGGACCATGTTGCAGAGGTGGCTCGTGCAAGGTACGAGGAAAAAAGTTAGATGAGCACAGAAAGCGAGCTGGTCGCACCGTTGAATCACCGATTATGTTGTCTGATGAGGGGGACGAGCATGAGGACGACACTGCCAGACTCAACGAGCTTATCGCTCTAGCAGAGGCGGGCTTGCAGGTGGAGGAGGCTGAGGACGACACTGACTGACTGAGCGAGCTCATCGCTCTAGCAGAGGCGGGCTTGCAGGCGGAGGAGGCCAAGGACGACACTGATAGACTGAGCGAGCTCATCGCTATAGCAGAGGCGGGCTTGCAGGCGGAGGAGGATGACGACGTGTTCTTCACTTAGGCCGCAGAGGCCGTAGATGAAGCGGAGGCCGCTTACTATAGGCGAAAGGCAGATCAGGGCAATGCAGGTGAGCCTAGCCACAACAACAGGGTTATGGTTGAGGATTGGTACTCGGACGACGAGTTGCTTACTCAGTATGTTTCTGACTGAGGGTTTTTAATTGCGCCGACTGTTAGTTCCATGCTTTATTAATGATCAATGTAGCTATGTAGTAGAAATTCCATTGTGTTGTCTTATATTCTATTTAAACTACTGATGTTATTATACCCATGTGTCATGTACTCAGATTACCCATGATTGATCTTAAGTGATCACATCTGTTTGTATCATGCGTTCAAAATTTCTAAAATGAACGTAATCGTGTGAAATTATCTCGAATACAACATCGTAGCCCACTGGTTCGGCCACACCATAGCCCAGGTTTTGCCGCGCCAGAGTCCACGGTGCGTCAGTGCCGCGCCATACTAAACGACGCGTCAGTGCCGCGCCATAGACGACGGCGCGACAGTGACGCGGACAGACAACATCCAGCTTCAATTGAGTTGTTGTCGGTGCTGTACAAAACTACAAGTGGTGCCGCGATCGTGCGCAAGTTAAAACGAACATGAAGCAAATAAATGGACGACAAGTTACCACATAACATTTTCATTGGTTTATGAGTCTACAAGTTTTCGACGACAATATTCGTTCGACATAAGTTCGACGTAATAAACTAAGTCCTTGGAATATAAGGATCCCTCGAACGCCTCTTGGAAACCTCGTCGTCTGGTGGAAAAAGGGGGTCGTCGTACTCCACCTCAAGAAGGGGGTACAACTAGTGCGGCGTGGGAGGGGCCATCCTATTACAAATTGATAAAAAAGAGTTAGAGTATTCAAATTAACAATATTCAGATTAACATTATGTAGCATTGCAAAATTTAAACTACTTGTTATGCAGTACGAACACAATATGAAATCACCTGCTGCCCTCATCTTCTATGCCAGCTAGCCTTGTGACTAGATTGTTTGCAAACGGAGCAAAGATTCCTGCCACGGGTCTCATTTAAGTCTCCCCCACCGTACATGTCTTTGCCGTACCCTCTCATAGCGTCCATGTCCCCCTTGAGTCGCTTCTTCTTCCTCATATCCTTCCCTACCTTCATTAGATCCAGATATGACATGTAGTCATAACCATTATAAGGTGGCCACTGTGTCAGGTCAAGATATGGCTCGAAGCTCATCTCCCAAATACTAACGGTGTTCGAACGGAGATACAAGGGTGACATATATGGCATATCCTCATAGTTGTACCCGCGAACCCTGTAGGTCATGATCGTATGAGAGCAAGGGGCATGCATGATCTGAGGGATGTTGCAACTGCACTCTACCTTTTCAAGATCAACTCGGTAGTTTCGTCCACCATAACGTTCACCGCCCAAGCTTGTGCCACCCTTGCCCCGAACACTAAAGATATGGCGACGGGGTCCATACGACTCGGCGGTGTGCTGCTTGGCCAATTCCTCGGCCTCCTTCAAATGTTTAGCTCTGGCCTTTCCAAAATGCCCCTGCTCAGCTATATTCCTCTGCGCAAGTTCCCACCTCTTCACAAAATATTCGTTGCACTTATGAAACAAGAACTCAACAATTCCAGACAAAGGCAACAATCGAACTCCAATGAATATACGGTTGAAGGACTCTGAGGAGTTAGTGGTCATGATGTCATACCTGAAACCCCCCTCGTCATATGCTAACGCACACTGAGCCTTCTGTTCCATCTATGCCTCTAACCAGGCCTTTCCCGCTGCATTTACCATCTTGTCTAGTTTTCTCTTTATCTCCTTGAACTGGTGCTCTGTACGTACACAACATAGAGCCTTTACCTTGTCACATACCTCCTGCTTCCGCTGACGCCGCCAGAAATTAGCGGTAAAGTGTCTCATGCACCATCTATGTACTAGAGGCGGGAACCCATCTATATGCTCAGTTGCAGCATTAAGAAGCCCTATGTGACGGTTCGAGATCAAACATATAGTGCGAGTTGAGCCAAGCACTTGCACACGTAGAAGCCGCATGAACCATGACCACGATTCATTGTTCTCTCCCTCTACCAAAGCAAAAGCCATGGGTACTATCTGGTCCTCAGGATCAATAGCAGCAACCATCATCAAGGTGCCCCTGTACTTTCCTGTTAGGAAAGTGCCATCAACAAGTACGACTGGCCGATAAAACTAGAATGCATGTTCTGTTTACGCGAACGACCAGAACACATGATAGAGGACATGCCTCAATGGGTCCTGTGGGGGTATTAACCCCTATACCCTTATGGCTAGGCTTGGGCCGGCCCAGCTCAGAGGGTCCGATCCACCAAAAGACGATGCATGGCCCGGCTAACCTATTCGGAGTCCCACGCAAGGAGTCAAGACTGATTTGGTGATCAAGCGAGATCCTGATCGGTTAGAATAGGAATCCTTATCCGGCCACCTATGGCAATTGTAACTGGCTAGAATTAGTTTCCAGATCTATAACCCTGCCCCCCGGACTATATAAGGAGGGCAACGGACCCCTCTAAAAACATCTCTCATTGACATACAACAATACAATCAGACGCAGGATGTAGGTATTACGCCTTCTTGGCGGCCGAACCTGGATAAAACCTCGTGTCTGTCTTGCGTCACCGTCTTATTTGTGGCTTGCGCATCTATCTGCCGACAATCTACTACCTTGGGCATACCCCTAGGTAGACTGCCGACCATGTTTCGTCGATAGTGGCGCGCCAGGTAGGGGGTATGCATACTGCTCTCCAAGTAAACAAGATGGTCATCATCTCCGGCTCCGTGGCTATGCCGAACGGCCTCACGTTCACCGTTGGCCAGATCACCTGGACCACCGGCTCCGATGACTTCATCGCCATGACTATGGAGGAGGCGCAGATTCAATCTATGTCGACCACTGCTTCACCCGCATCGGCTATGGCTCTGACCAGCTTGGATACGGCTCTGACCACAGTGGATATAGCTCCGACCACAATGGATCTGGCTCCGACCATGGTACATCTAGCTCCGACCACACCTGCATCATCTTCAGCCACGCTGACAACCTGTCGTCTGCTTCCCCGCTACAAAGGAAAGCAGATCGACAACACCGACCTACTCGACTCCATCGATTGGGTCGGCACCAAACTCGCTGAAACCCTAGCTCTGGTAAGTGCAATTCAAAGTCAACCTAATGAACAGGTAACCACTCCCCACAACAGATCTACCAGACCAGCTCGGGCCAGTCATCTTGCATGACTTGGTACAGATCTCATGGTCATATCTACTCCTGAAGGGCGCTCTGCTCGTCGCCAGCCAGCCTCCACGACGGGCCTCCGGCTCTCTGAGTACGAAGCCTCGATGGAGAACTACCAGGCCCAGCCCTACGGCCTACGAAACGCTGCCTCCAACTACGCGTATAATATACAACGCTGCTCGGATCTATGTTTTGTACATCGACCTTGGCCGAGGCCACGCAACTTCATCAACATGATCCGGATTGAGGATTATCAAGAAGGATTCATCCACACGGTCCAAGAGGGTGACTCTAGCTCCTCGTCTGGCATTGCATCTAATGCCTCCGTCCACACCGAGCTCCAGCATCACGACGATGAAGGCGTCGAATACGATTTGGATATACCAGACCACGCCCCGAGGTTCCCACAATTCCCGTGTTTCCCACCAAGGCGAGGGGATTTAATCAATGTTGTCAGCAACGACGAACCACTAGCAGTTGGTGAAACAAAACAAGAAAGGATTTCACGTGAAGCACGCAATATTGACCGGTTTAATTGTCGACAAATCAAAGCCGAAGCAGAAGAGGAGGCACGACGCATAAGGGTCCAGCCACGCGACCTCAACAATGCTTTCGACAGGGTGGGGGACAAATAGGTCTTTAGGACTCCAAGCGCCAATGTAGTTGTTGCTATGGCGATGATGCAACGGCTACCCAATACCCCGGAAACCCAAGTAGTTCGCGATGAAATACAAGCCTATCTGACGGCTGCTATGGCCCAGACCGCAGAGATTGTAAATCAAGCCCAGGCTCCATCCGTCTCAGTCGAGTCAAGCCACAGCCGCCAGTACTCAAGTCGCTCACAGCCACCCAACCAACGTGGCTCGCGCAACAACGACCCATTAGACAACCGTCAAGGCAGAAACGGTGGCCATGATGGTGGTCGGGATGACAACCGTCGTCGGGAGGACAACCACCGCGACGTCCGGGATGATAACCGCTGAGACAACCGCGACAATCGCCGCGATAACCACGGTCGCAGGGCTAATCTAGATGGCAACTGAGATCGCCACGATGGCAATAACGATCTCTGCCATTACCTCGGAGGACGTGATCTGCGCGCTCGCATCAACCAGAGAGCCAACGATCGTGCATCCCACAAAAGCTATCATCGTATGGAATATGACACTGCCCACGGCTCACCGGGTTTGAAGTAGTTTACTCCACACCTTCGCCAAGTCATATGGCCCAAGAACTTCAAGTTCGAGAAACTTCAGAAGTACGACGGTAAGGAGAACCCCGAATTATGGGTAATGCTCTACGAAACTGCATGCAAATCAGCCATGGCTGACGAGCACATCATGTCTAACTACTTCCCAGTCGCTGTTGGCCACGCAGGTCACCAATGGCTGGTTAGCTTGCCGGCGAACTACTTTGATTCTTGGCAAGAGCTCAAGCAAGCCTTCATCGACAACTTCTGCGAGCAACCCGGCAACAAATATGATCTGCAATGAATTTGAGATCGAAAAGATGAGCCATTGCGTGAGTACGTCCGGCGTTTCTCAGAGATGCGCATCAAGGTCCCATCAATCTCCGACAACGAGGCAATCGAGGCTTTCATCACTGGCCTCCGCTTCCACGACGCCCTAAGGGACAAGCTCCTACACAAGAGGCCTGAATCGGTCACAGCACTCCTAGCCACCGCTAAGAAATATGCGGACGCCGACGACGCTAAAAAGATAATTATCGAAGAAGCAGCAAGGGTTCCACGCTCTGACCACCCCCCACACCACGACGACTACCACGACAACCATGGTTAGAACGACAATTTTGACCACCGCAACCAGCGCAACGACTCCCGTGACCACCGAGACTAACGTAATCAGCGGCGTAACCGCCGTGACGATTATAGGGGCAAGCATGCTCGGGAAAACGACGGCGAGGTCAACACCGTTAAAAAAGGTGGTGGATGTCGTAACTACGAAGATGACTATGCCAAAGCATTGAAAGGGCCCTGCCAGCTCCATCCCAAGTCAAACCATACCATAGAGAATTACCGCGTTCTCAAGTCTATCTACACACGTCAACAAGCTCCGGATACATCCGATAAGCCTAACGACACAGGGGAACGGTGCAACGAGGACAACGACGATGAAGACGTAGATCCCCGTCACAAGTACGTCAAGCCAACCGATCATGTGCACACCATCATCGAAGGCAAAGTGTCCATCGAGACCAAATGAGAATGCAAGCTGCTCGCCCACGCTTGCTTGAACGTGGCCAACACCGATAACCTCCTCATCGATCCATGGCTCCCTCCGTGGTCTCACCGCGAGATCTCCTTCAGCAGAAAGGACCAATGGGCCACCATACCTAAGCTAGGATGTTTTCCCCTAGTCCTTGATCCTTGTATCAACAAGGTTCAGTTCGACAGAGTGCTGATCGACGGCGGTAGCTCCATCGATATACTGTTCAAGAACAGTCTGCCCGCCCTGAAGATAACCCAGGCGGATCTCAAGCCATATGAGGCACAGTTCTGGGGTGTTCTCCCCAGACAGAGCTCTACACCTCTCGGGCAGATCACGCTACCTGTGCAATTTGGGACCCCGGACCACTTCTGCACCGACTACGTCAACTTCGTAGTCGCTGACTTCGACGGCACCTACCATGCTATTCTTGGTCGACCGTCGCTCACCAAGTTCATGGCCATACCTCATTACAGGTATCTGGTGCTCAAGATGCCTACCGAGAAAGGAGTTCTAACCCTCAGGGGCAATGTATACGCAGCTTATACTTGTGAGGACGCCAGCTTCAAAATAGCAGAGGCTCACGACCTCTCTATTCGCATGGCCAAGACCATGCTTGATGCCAAGAAGACCTCGGCCGACCACCTGGAGATCCCAGAGCTCGAGGCTCCACGCAAGAACATCAAGTCCAAGGAGCACAAGGTGATCCAATTGGTCGACGGCGATCCCAGCAAAACGGCCCTTATCGGGGCCAACCTGGATCCCAAATAGGAAGACGCGCTCGTCAGGTTCTTGAGGAGCAACATGGATGTGTTCGCATGAAAACCTGCTGACATGCCCGGTGTACCTCGAAACTTGATCGAGCACTCCTTGAATGTCAACGGCAAGGCCAAGCCTATCAAGCAGAAGCTACGATGGTTCGCTCGTGACAAAAAGGAGGCGATTAGGGTAGAAGCTACATGACTTTTGGCAGCCGGATTTATCAAAGAAGTGTATCATCCGGAGTGGTTAGCCAATCCAGTTCTTGTACGCAAAAAGAATAGTGAATGGAGAATGTGCGTTGATTACACTGATCTCAACAAACACTGCCCTAAGGACCCCTTTGACTTACCTCGCATAGACGAGGTCGTAGATTCAACCGCCGGTTGCGAGCTGCTTTCCTTTCTCGATTGCTACTCTGGTTATCACCAGGTTGCTCTCAAAAAGGATGACCAGATCAAGACATCTTTTATTATGCCTTTCGGCACCTACTGCTACACGACCATGTCGTTCGGGCTGAAGAACGCCGGGGCTACCTACCAACGTGCTATACAGGCCTGCCTCAAAGAAGAGATAAAAGACGACCTCGTCGAGGCTTATGTTGATGATATAGTTGTCAAAACCAAGGAAGCACATACCCTTGTCGACAACCTGGAACGCACCTTTGCAGCCCTTAACACATTCTAGTGGAAATTAAACCCAAAGAAGTGCATCTTTGGTGTTCCTTCTGGTATACTACTTGGCAATGTCGTCAGTCACGACGGCATATGCCCTAACCCAGAGAAAGTCAAAGCTATCTTGGACATGAAGCCGCCCAAAAAGGTGAAGGATATTCAGAAGCTTACCGGATGCATGGCCGCCCTCAGCCGTTTCATATCAAGATTAGGCGAAAAAGGATTACCATTCTTTAAACTGCTCAAAGCATCCGAAAAGTTTGAGTGGTCAGAGGAAGCAGACGCTGCCTTCACACAGCTAAAACAATACCTTACATCACCTCCGGTCCTTACTGCTCCCAGAGAAGACGAAACACTCCTGCTTTACAATGCGGCTACTAATCGAGTGGTCTCCACTGCCATGGTGGTCGAGCGCGATGAGCCCAGCCACGTCTACAAGGTACATCGGCCAATCTATTTCATCAGCGAGGTGCTCAATGAATCCAAGACCAGGTACCCACAAATCCAGAAATTGATCTACGCCATACTGATAACATCCCGAAAGTTGAAACTTTACTTCGATGGATATCGTGTGGTGGTCATGACTAAGTACCCTCTGTGAGACATCATTAGCAATAAGGATGCGAATGGTGCATTGTCAAATGGGCAATGGAGCTATGTCCTTTTTCCTTGGAATTCACAAGCCGTACTACAATCAAGTCTCAGGCGCTCGTCGACTTCATCGTCGAGTGGATAGACTTAAGCATGCCTACTTCTCAGGGGCCCGACGAGTATTGGAAGATGTACTTTGACGGTTCTCTCAACATCGACGACGTAGGGGCAGGAGTCCTTTTCGTGTCACCATCCAAGGAGCAGCTCCGGTACGTCCTTAGGATTTATTTCCCGGCATCTAATAATGCCGCCAAATACGAAGCATGCCTACATGGTTTGCGCATTGCGGTCAAACTCGGTGTTAAACGTCTCTATGTCTATGGAGACTCGGCTCTGGTCATCAACCAACTTAACAAGGACTGGGACACGACCAGTGAAAGGATGGATGCATACTGCAAATCGATCAGAAAGCTAGAAGGCAGGTTCTATGGCATTGAGTACACACACGTGGTCTGGGACAAAAATCAAGCAGCAGATGCGCTGTCAAAGTTAGGATCATCCCGAGCCAAAGTCTCACATGGTGTATTCATCCAAGACCTGCTCATGCCTTCAATCGAAGAGGAAAATTCCACGGTCGACAAGCCTCCGACAAGCAGTTGGTGGCTACGGTTTCGGCGTCGAGCACCACCGAGCCACCTCCGACCACTCATGAGCCCAACTAGAGAATACCTTTCATCAAGTACCTAACAAATGGTAGTGGTTACCCTGATAGAATAGAAAACGAGCGCCTGATGTGTCGTAGTAAGCAGTATCTGCTCGTCGATGGAAAGCTATGGCGCAAGAACACAAAGGAGGAAATCTTGATGAAGTGTATAACCCAGGAAGATGGTGAGCATCTCCTAGATCAAATCCACTCTAGCTCCTATGGCAACCATGTAGCCTCGAGAACGCTGGTCGACAAGGCTTTTCGAGTAGGGTTCTATTGGCCGTCAGCGGTAGCCGATGCAGAGAAGCTAGTCTGCCACTGTGAGGGTTGTTAGTTCTTCGCCAAGTGAATCCACGTACCAGCACATGAGATCCAGACAATACCAGCCTCTTGGCCCTTCACATGTTGGGGACTGGATATGACCGGGCCCTTCAAACTGGCTCCTGGGAAATTTACATGTGTCTTTGTGTTGATCGACAAATTTTCTAAGTGGATAGAATACATGCCTTTGGTACAGGCATCCTCAGAAAAGGCTGTTACGTTCCTCGACCAGGTCATCCAACATTTTGGCATACCCAACAGTATCATTACTGATCTGGGTACTCAGTTCACCAGGAACACTTTTTGGGACTTCTGCGATGAAAGGAGCATAGTAGTAAAATACGTCTCGGTGGCGCACCCCAGAGCTAATGGATAGGTCGAGCGGGCAAACGACATGATTTTGGATGCATTGAAGAAGAGGATGTATAGAGAAAATGACAAAGCTCCCAGAAGATGGCTCAAAGAGTTACCAGCCGTGGTCTAGGGCCTCAGAACTCAGCCTAGTCGTAACACCGGCGTCTCACCATACTTTATGGTTTACGGCGCTGAGGCAGTCCTCCCCGCAGATATAGCTTTCAGATCAGCATGGGTCGAGAACTTCGACGAAGGTAGGGTCAACAAAGTATAGGAGCTAGAAGTGAATAGTGCAGAAGAGAAGCGGCTCAATTCTTGTGTACGTACAGCCAAATACCTTGCTGTTTTGCGTAGGTACTACAACAAGAACGTTAAAGAGCGGTTCTTCATGGTCAAGGACCTAGTCCTGAAGTGGAAGAAGAATCAGGCTGGTGTCCATAAACTTGTAACTCCATGGGAAGGGCCCTTCATGATCAAGGAGGTCACACGACCAACGTCTTATAGGTTAGCTCACTTGGATGGTACGGACGTACCCAATTCATGGCACATCGATAAGTTTAGGCGTTTCTATGCTTAACTACTAAGATATGTACTCCTCTTGTACTTTCGATTTCATTCAATAAAGCTATTATGATTTCTCCGACCACTCTAATGTGTCACTTCGAATTTTACGGTTATTCTAACTTAGCCAGTCAAAGCCGACCACCATTCCTTCTAGGGTTTTCGAAGCAGGCCCTGTCTCCGGTTCCTCCCAACGCGTGCATGGGATCCGCTCTCTACGCTATGGGTGATCGGCAGGTCCCCCCTGGTTTGACTTGTCCGCGTCTACGTGTGCACAGGCCACGCACCTCACACTCTGACCACATGGCAAATTCAGGTCATACAAACCTTTCAGGATGACGTGTCGAGTAAAATGGTACAACTAAACAGAACGTTTACATATTCTCACTTAGTTACACCAACATAAGTTTCAAGATTAAATATGTTTTATACAAAGCAAACAAGCTTATGATGATATACAGTTACGTTATTACAAGCTTGCCTGAAGAGGCCCAAGTTTACAATAACACAACTATGTCCTTCTTCTACAGCTCTAGCCTATTCTATTGGCTGGTCGAGGCACGTGGCACCCGCTGCTCGCTGCTCCCGACATCCTGCTCGAGTCTCGGGGACTCTTGTACTGGTCGAGCTAAAGAGGATGGCCCCGCCGATGCCTGGCTGGTCGAGACCGTAGGTTTCGCCGGTTGGCTCGCAATTGATGGCCTTTCTAGCTGATTTGTTGATGGCGTACCCTGTACAAGTGATGTCCCACCTCCACACAAGTTAATATCGCTAATTATTTTTGAAGATAGGTCCAGCTGGGTCATCTAAAGCTCCTTGGCCTTGTCTGGATCTACCTCCTTTGGGTACCCAGCCTCTAGGCGCTTGAGATCGATCAGGGGGTAGTGGGCATGCACCATGCTTAGCACATGTGCACCTGTGTACTCACCCGCCTCCTTCACAAACTCTTGGAACCATCCCCACGCCTTTCAGCATCTCTCGACCAGTCTGAGCTGCGGCGTCCTTGGCACTTCTTCTGTAAGCGCTGGGTCGATAAGGTCGAGGACAGGCAAAATGCCAGTTGCCACCTCCTGGCACTGGTTCGTCCATGTGTCCCGATCCTCGGTGATCTCTAGGCATCGCGCCTTCTAGCCATCACGATCTTTCATCATGGCTTCTAGATGTTTCTTGGCATTAGCTTTTAAAACTACAAATCGCACAAAGACATTAAAATGTCACGCCACGACAAGATAAGGTGGGCAACAGAATGAGCAAGGTGGTCTAGAACACTTACTTTTCAGTTCCTCCTTCATCTTAGTTGTACGGTCCCGGAGTTGGGACTGGTCGCGTGCCAGTTTCTCGTTGTCCTCCTTTAGGCGACCACACTCTGTGGCCACATGGCTATTCTCCTCTTAGAGATGGACTACTTTGGCTTCTAAGCATGCACTACAGCTATTACTACCAACAATGCAACAACACTTGTCATGCACTTGTTGTGATAAAGTGACAACTTACTTGTTTTTTCCTTCTCTTTGTTACTGAGCTGGATGACTAGGTTCTGGTTCTGTGCCTCTTGCTCAGTCCTTTCCTGGTCGGCGGCTTCAAGTTGGTGGCGCAAGCACTCCACCTCGGCCACCAGTTCTCTATTGCTTGCTGTGATTCCCTCGATCTGGTCGAAGCACTTCTTTTGGTACCTTGCGGTCTTCATCAAGTCCTGCATGCAAAAAAACTAAGCTAGACACTTTGACTGGATAGCAGGATCAAGCGGTCAAGCAAAACATACCTGGACTTCCGTCACCAGATGCTTTGCCGCTCGTTCAACTTTCATGGTCTCTTTGACCTCTGGGATTTCCTCATGCATGACCCACTGGTCGTTCCGCCAGCGCGACACATATACATGTTGTCGCTTGTCCTGGGATGGCCTAGGACCTCTTCTACTTCGTCCTCTTCGACCTCTTGTTCAGGTAGCAGCGCTTGTCTAGAGTTTGTAGTCTCTGTGATCACTATGGCTTTCCCACGAGCCGTAGCATCGGCAAGCGTGCTCTATGTCACCTCCGGCTACTGCTCCTCGGCTTGGTCTGATCCCCTTGGTGCTGAAGTATCCCCCTCAGCAGGGTTAGTGCTTGGAGCACTTGTGCTTGGCTCGACTCTCTTCTCGACCAGCTGCTCGGGGACTGTCGTCTGGCCGCTCGTCTGCTGAGGCTCCGGTGGACTTTCTTCTATAGGTTCCTCCAAAGTCGGCTGCTGGGCAGTTCTCTCCACCATTGCTGGAGAAGCCATGTCGCACCCGACTAGCTGGTCGGGATTTTCGGTGGATGCCGACCTAATATATCAGAGATAAGTTCAAAAGACAACATCATTCAATATAAATTGTAAGCTTACATCAAGGTTACAAATACTTATAGCTTGGAAGCACGGAATGATGTGGCGAAGGAGCGTCTCTTCATCCGTGCTTGCTCCACATGCTCTGCGGGTGCCACCGGGTCTCTTTCCATGACCAGAACCAGCGTCGAGGCTTGGTGCTCGACCCCTTTGCCGCTTGTCCTCTGTGTTGTAGTGGTCGGTGATGCGATCCCCGCTAGCACGGAGGAGCCACCCTGCTCCATCGACTCTAGTTGTCTCCTCCTCTTTCGAGGGACGAGTCAGAAGATGTCTGCATCCTCTGTTTCATCATCTGACAGTGGGAAGATGGCCTAACGATGCTTGCTGGCCGCTTGCCAGCAGCCCTGGCCGTTGCCTCCTCCCCAACCCTGAGTACGGCCCAGTCGACGTCTTCGACCCTGGCACTGGTCTGGGTGGTTGGGTCGGCAACTTGCGGCCAATCCACACCAGGGGGCGGAGACACGAACACTGCTGCCCTGTCATGACCATTACTCTGGGAAACATAAAGGCTACAACATAGTTTGTTTTTGTTACAACATAACTCTATGGGTACAAGGCAGCATAATTTACCTTTGGGGGAGGTCGGGCTAGCTTGAAGGCGTGCTCGATGTCGCTCAACCTAACATAATTTGGATCAGCTAAGTTGAATAGCTCTCCAATCCCGGCTTTGACTTCTATCTTATCAAGCACCTCTTGCCTGGTCCTAGTTGGGTCTGCGCTACCTTGGTACTCGTAGCCGGGATGTACCCTCCTTCTGGCAAGGCTGGATCCTTCGGCTAATGAAGTTACCGACCACTCTCGGACCATCCAATTTCCTCCACAGGATCAAACCAATTAGTTCTTAGATCTGTGCCAAGTGCTCGGGCTTTTCTGACCAGCTGTTCTTCTTCTCCGGAATGAACCCCACATCGCACAATGTGATTGTGTTCGGCTCCTCGCGGATGTAGAACCATTTCTTGTACCAGTCCTCCAGCGATGTGTTCCAAGGGCAGTGCAAGTATTGGGCCTTCATCCCGTCACATAGATTGAGGTACACACCTCTAGCTATCTTCGAGCCGCCGCTTCCTTTCTTCCGCAGATAGAACAGATGGCGAAAGAAGTCGAAATGGGGCTAGAAGCCACCATATGCTTCGCAAAGATGAATGAAGGAGGAGATAAGAAGAATCGAGTTGGGATGCAGATTGCAAATCCCAATCTTGTAATACAAGCAGAGCCCCTGAAGGAAAGGGTGCACTGGAACGCCAAAACCCCGCTTGAAGAAATCTTCGAAAACCACAATCTCACCTGTTTGTGGATCGGGGTACCCTTCTCCTTCCGGCGCGCGCCATCCCGTGAGTTCCTTGTTGTGGAGTACTCCCATGGTGATGAGGTCTTCGATGGCCTGTTCGTTGCTTCTTGACTTCCACCACTCCTTCGCCATGACTTCGGCTTTCTTCTGGGCATCACTTTTCGCCATGAATCCGCCCTTGCTGATGGAGATGGATGCGGTGGAGGGGTGATTAGCGATGATTTCAGAGGTATTAGGGTTGGCAAGAGGAAGAAGAAGGCTACGGCGGCGAATGGTAATGGGGATCGGTAAAAAGTAACTTACCAGTTCTGTATTATAAATAACCAAGAGTTCCGCCGTTTCGTCTGCCCGAGATTCTTGGGAGACGTGCGCACGCACCGCAGACGGTTGTTTTCACAACCTCGGGATCTATGCCAATATATGCGCCTCTTCGTTACCAGTGTACACGCCTCTTTGTTGCTAGTATGAGAGGGCCCACACTGACGCACCTCCTTACAGGTGCCAAGCGACTGTTTGTTTGAAAGGACAAGAAGGCAGTATGACGTGTTATACCCATCTGCTTTTTTGACTAGACATGTCAGATTGGACTTGACAGAGTAAGAAGATAAATAAATACACCAAATAATAGTACAAGCGGCATTCGTTTCTTCGCTGCATGTCTTGTGCTCAGGGATGGTCCAGACCACTAACGTGCTCGGGGTCTGCTCCGACCACTACCATGCTCGAGGACTGCTCCGACCACTACCATGCTCAGGGACTGCTCCGACCACTACCATGCTCAGGGACTGCCTAGACCACTGCCGTGCTCGAGGACTGCTCTGACCACTACCATGCTCGGAGACTGCTCCGACCACTACCGTGCTCGAGGACTGCTGCGACCGCTACCATGCTCGGGAACTATTACGAAGAATGCTTGGAGACCGCTCTCCTCGGCTACATGTGATTTGTACTCACATACAGTTGAGAGACATTTATTTAGACCTTGCTACAAGACTTATATTCCGTCTTTCAGCAAGCTCGGGGACTACATCGGTACGATGCACCTGTCGGTGCATCTCGTATCGATTGTACGACGGTTGGATTCTTAATTCCAGTAGAAATTCTTTTTAGACCCTGGCACCACGTGCCTACATCACCTACTACCAGGCTCAGGGACTAAGTGGGCACACTTCACCTTGCGATGAATGTGTTTATTTAATCGACCCCTATGCTTTGACTGATTTTCAGGATTACTATCGTGCTCAGGAACTATCCCGACCACTGCTCGGAGACCGCTCTCCTCGGCTACATGTGATCTGTACTCACATACAGTTGAGAGACTTTTATTTAGACCTTGCTACAAGGATTATACTCTGTCTTTCAGCAAGCTCGGGGACTACATCGGTACGATGCACCTGTCGGTGCATCTTGTATGGCTTGTATCATGATTGGATTTTCGACTTGACTGTGAATTCTTTTTAGACCATGGCACCACGTGACTACGTCACCTACTACCAGGCTCGGGGATTAAGTGGGCACACTTCACCTTGTGGTGAATGTGTTTGTTTTTCGACCCCTAAGCCTCTGGTGATCAAGGACGCTATGCTTCAAGATGCACTTACATTTCTTTTCAGAAATACAAGTGGACACACTTCCCAGGACGGAAATCTTTTTCTTTTTTCTTAAAAGCACCATACATTTTTTGGACAACCTACTTCAACGATAACAATGGTGGTCAGAGATGTCAAGAACTCAAGCCTCACTGTTCGGAGAAGGTTGAAATGGCGTGTCGCAGCATAATACATGGTGCTCGGGGACTAGCTGTGGGGGTATTAACCCCTATACCCTTACGGCTAGGCTTGGGCCAGCCCAGCTCAGAGGGTCCGGTGCACCAAAAGACGACGCGCGGCCCAGCTAACCTGTTCGGAGTCTCGCGCAAGGAGTCAAGACAGATTTGGCGATCAAGCGAGATCCTGGTCGGTTAGAATAGGAATCCTTATCTGGCCACCTATGGCAAATGTAACTGGCTAGGATTAGTTTCTAGATCTGTAACCCTGCCCCCCGGACTATATAAGGCGGGCAGGGGACCTCTCTAAAAAACATCTCTCATTGACATACAGCAATACAATCAGACGTAGGACGTAGGTATTACACCTTCTTGGCGGCCGAACCTGGATAAAACCTCGTGTCTGTCTTGCGTCACCATCTTGTTTGTGGCTTGCGCATCTGTCTGCCGACAATCTACTACCTTGGGCATACCCCTAGGTAGACCGCCGACCATATTTCATCGACATGTCCCGAAAAAACATCCCTCCAATGTCCACAAACCATTTCAAGGCAGGGTTGTAGTAATGCATTGCACATAAGATACTGGGCACCCTATTGTACGCTTTCTCCCAAGTACCCCATTGAATCGCTAGAGCAATTTGCTTAGCATGTCAAGCCTTTTCATACGTCACAGCGTACCTAATGAATCTAGATATGGACTGTTGTAAAGAAGACACCAAGATGTCATTATTATCATTAACGAGCCCCAATATACGATAGGGCAAGGTAACGTGCAGTGAGCTGCTGATGATTTTCCTTCGCCCTATTGTCTAGACAAGTGTGGGGTTCGACAACTTTAATTATCCTCCACTTGCCATCACTCTGTCTCTTTCGTGCATTTAACCTCCACATACAACCGTTTTTGTATATCATGTGGTACCTCAACTCCTGGTCCGAATGAGTGACGGTGTACGGTCTATGGTGGTACATAGCATAGTCCTAAAGGAAGAGTTTCATCTCTGACATTGTGTTGAATATCATCCCCTTCCTAAGGGTTTCTTTCTCATGGTTATACAATGAATTCCTACACAACTAGACACCGGTGTCACAAACTGCCATATCCGTCATGCTGACATCCCTATAATTCAAAACGCCCATGAAAGGTATGTTCTTGGACCTTAGTTGCTCAAGCTCAGTCGCTGTGTAAGGTGGTGATGAAACATACCGCTGCGCTTCGCTAATTCTTGCCCATTAATCATAGGGGGTATCATCTGTAGACAAATCTATGACTAGTCTACCCTGAGCCTAGACACCATGCAAAACCTCAGTTGGTACTGGTAATGTCATAGTATGAACCGGTACTGGTATGGCATCAGCCGGTGTTGATGTAGCATCTGTACCTCCTTAGTCATCATCAGAATCGTCTGAATCACTGCTAACTACATCACCGATCCTGTCCTCCTCCTCCTCCTCCTCCTCTTCCCGTTCGAAATCATTCACATCAAAGTCATTACTTATACAACCTACTGCAGTTGAATGAAACTGCTCCTGCGTCAACTGACCATCCAAATCCATGTTACCCTGAGTTGCTTCCCCTTCGACCCCCAATTCTTGCTCATTGCCTCCAACATCATCAATGGACGGGCCGTCCTGAACACTCTGCATCCTGTACCCATTCTCCACCACCACCTCAGCCATGGACATATTAGAACCTTGGAGAACCCTAGTGTAGCGGGACCAGTGAGCAGGGTCGCGCAAGGGCATGAGGACATAGTGTGCCCTGGTCTTCCCAGTATCAAACCTCTCCTTCAGTGTGAAATCACCGTCAAACTTTGCATTCAAACGGACACAAAGGTCATTGAAGCTAGGAGGTTCATCAAACCATTCCAATTCTTCTTCCATATCCTCAAACATACCATCTTCTCTCCTAACACTTTCTCCATACAAAACTCTAACACAACAATCCATCTGCAAAAGCATTCCAAGAAACTTCATCAAGTCGTCGAAATCGTCATACGTAATGTCCATAGCAATATTAATACATATTCTAACTATAACTGTACTAACTAATCTAATATTAACATCTATACCAGGCTAACTACAACAACTAATTATACTAAATCCAATGTATAACTAGACTCAATAACTGTACTAACTAAACTACCTAACTTTACTACCTATACTAACTTACTATATTACCTAAACTAACTAAACTAAATTACTTTACTAACTCTACTAACTATACTTTAATAATTTTACTACTTATTAGGGGAGTACCTCGCTGCAGCGCGCTAGACCGGGCCAGGAGGTGCGGGCGCAGTCCTCGGCGGGCAGCCGCCGTGCGTGGCCGGAGGGGGTGGCGCGCCGGCGTGGGGGCTCGGCGGCCGCACCGGGCGGCCGGCGACCGTGCCGTGCTCAGCAGCGGGCTGGCTAGCGCGGGCGGACGCGGCCGCGGCGGTCGACGTGCTCGGCGGCGGGCTAGCGCGGGCGGACGCGGCGGCCAGGCGGCCAGGCGGCCTTGCGACGCTACTCGGGCAACGACGGCTGCTCGGCCACTGGCAGACGCGTGCAACGACGGTCGGTTTTATTCGGCTCTGCCGCGCCACGGATCAGGGCGCGGCAGTGCCGCGCCAAGATCGGTGGCGCGGCAGGCCCTGTCCCGTCAGCGGTCAGCGATTTCAGTCGCCGCCACGTCAGCCCTTTGTCGCGCCACCATGCATGACGCGGCACAGGCATTTGGCCGCGCCAGGGCAATAGGCGCGGCCAAAAGTGTTAGTTTTAAAAAAACCCGACCATGTTAGATTTAAAATTAGTTTCCAAAAAGTGTTAAAATTAAAAAAAAAGCGGTTGCCCTCATCAGCACAATATACATGCATAAGCACAAGCACATACATAATACACCATCGCTAGAACTGAGGAACTAAATGTAACTTGAATTGCTATCAAAAACACTAATTTTAATAGAGTAGTATAGACATTTGATATTTTTATACATAAAAGGGACTACAATCCTGCGAGTCCGAAATAGAATAAAACGTAAGGCCCAATAAAATTAAAAGGACGTAAATGGCCCATAAGAGCTTATAGAATCGAAGCCCACAAACTGAGCGTGACGAACCAGAATACCAGATGAAGCAAATGACGAAATGGGTTACACTTCACCGGTATAGGTTGTTAGCCATACGAGTATGAAGTATTAGTGTATGTTTAGTAAAGCTGTTGTGATCAAAATTAGCCAAGGTTATGATACACTTTTTATAATTTCTTCTAGCCATGTTTGTTTCCACCACACCCATAATATCTTTTTATACCTAAAAAGACTCAAATATCATCGTCTACTCGATGATGCCAAGTCTCGATCCCTACTCACTTGTCCACGTCTGCGTCTGATACGAATCATCCTTCACTCGAAGCTCATGAGTCCACGTCCTATCCGATTGCGATACGAAGATTAGATCCACGTGTGTCAACGTCAATATGAAGTCTTCAGAGCTCATGCGTTCATGTTCGATTAACGAGGTTCAGTTCAAGATGATGATCAGATCACAGAGCCAACGCCTGGAGGAAGGGGCGCACGTGGGGAAGTGGGTTGCTAGAGGCACCGCTCGCCTCGCCGCATGGGCCACCGGACCGGACGTGATGTCGCTGAGCACGAGCAGAGCAGCTAGCCGCCTGTTGCGCCGAGAACTCGGTAACACCGCTTGGCTCGCTGTGCTGACCATCCGATGCGACGTCGTCGCCGAGCACAAGCCGAAGCAGCGACGCCGAGAGATGTCCGTCGTGCGGGTGAATGGATAAGGTCTGCGAGCGTCAATGACTCCGCTTGCTTATTTGCTTTCTATATAGATTTGTAAACCCTACTTAACCTAAACCTGAATCAGCCCACCAAGAAATGGTCCATATAAAAATGAAGTGGCAGCAATTTGATTTGTTTTTTAACAAGTCCTGGGAATCGTTGGTGTATATGAGTTTTTTTTCTCTCAATAAATTTTAGCGATCTTTCAAAAACCATTTTTTGGAACTATTTTTAAGGAATGGTTGGAGATCCTCACAATAGTAAAGATGTTGTAATTGTGTTTCTATAATCAATTTGATCCCTAGGCCTATTCGAGAACGCCTAGAAATGTTGTTTAAATTTACAAGAAGTTTGTTCAGATTTAGAAAAAAGTAAAGATTGTGTGTAAAGATCTTAATCTTATCCTGATGTAACGTATGAACAGTACCCTAGTTTATACTAAAACGTAGGAACTGAATTATATCTTTTCCTCCACCTTGTATAACTTCTGAGAAAAACTTTTTTCCTGAACGCTCTACCTAACAAGACTATATATATGATATATGCTAATTCTTTATGTATATATAACTAGCAAGATGGTTCACATAAATATAGGGAAACCCGAATGGAGCGGAGCACGCATAGCTTGTATTATCTTCTTTTCTGTTTCAAACTATAAAATATTTTAGCTTTTTTTAGATATATAGGTTTTTGATGCACTTAGATATACACTGTATCTAGATATATAAATAATTAGTCGCGAGATGGGACGGACAAGTACCTAGCGACGCGGTGATTATTATGAGTAACAACGTGATTCACGCACGAGCAGCTTGCACTTGATTTTCTTATATGTACCCATTTGACACAGACTAGCAGCATCTAGCAACTTTGATGACATGGATGTGAAGGCTCCTCCGGCCAGCTGTTAAAACCTTGCGCTGATTGGTTTGTTAGCACAATGTTTTAGTTGGTTAGATTGGTTTTTGACTTAGCAGGATAATTTATATAGTATAGATATATAATGTATGTGTTGCTTGTCCCAAAAAAAATTATGTGTTGCTAAAAAAAGATACATAATGTATGATTATTCCGTGACTTAGGATATAGAATATATAATGTATGATTATTCTTCAGTACAAATTAATTAAAAACTAGTACATATGTAGATTGCATTGCATAATACTCCGTAGGAGGATAGGACTGATCGGATACACACATATATACAAAATATATAAGATGAATATACATATATGTATATACTTTATTCATTTCTTTATGGTCGAGCTTACATACATACATACATATAATAATAATAATAATAATATAAATATAAAGTATTACAATGGGTCGGATGGCGTACGTACGTGTTCATCGTCTATATCTATATATAAATATAAATATAAATATAATATAAAATAATAAGTGGGCGCGCGAGAGTATACTCCATTACATACAAATACAACATATATGCATGCGTGGTACGTCTAATAATTTATATATCCGTTGGGCGAAGCAGAAAATCAACGATGTTCCAAGCATCGAGCATACCGTTGACGTTACTATTCTTTTTCACTTTGTCAGCAAGACTCTGATATCGGCCTTTAGTAACACCCCAATGTTTGGTTCGGTCCCACAGAATGAGGAGCGTTGAGAGCGATCCCCAGTCGACAACATACTTTGCCTTGTCCTCAGATATGAAGGTCTCCTTCTCCCAGTTCTTGCCCGAGAATGTGTCGCGGAACACTTTGAACCGCATGGCTTCACAAAACATGACCACACACCTAACCAGCCCGTCTTTGAGTTGGGGTTTGTTTTGTGGCAGAGAGTCGTACCTTGCAAGTCCCTTGGTGGCATGTATGGCCGATTGTTTTCCTAAAGGAACCATCCAAAGATTCTTGTGACCTCCGTCAATCATTTCTCTATAATTCTCTTTAATCGGTAGCTCGATGGCTCCCACGGGTAAACCTCGGAATCCGCCCCTAAACTTGTACCAATGGTTAGTGGCATTACTGAAGCCAATAAGATAGAGATCATCAATAGCTATGGCTAGTGTCACCTTGTCTTCTTTTGCAACGCCCTCAATGTGGATGTAGATCCACCCAGGCGGCTCGCCATGGAAATCGCGACGTTGTTGCCCGAGGACAAATCTTCCAATCACATTTGTGGGGTTATATTTTGGCGTGCTCGGGCGCTGCAGTAGCTCTTTTAGCTTGCTGTACACATGCTGGTAATTTTGAGTTTTAAGGTTAAAATAGATATGGTGGATAGGTGGAGCTGCTAAAGCCAAGCTAAGGGTGCAAAAGCAGGCCACTAAAAATATGAAAACCTTGCGCTGCGGCATGGTTAGCTTAGTTGGGATTGGCGGATCCAGGAGTAGGTGTGGGACATGTGCCCGTCCCGGCCGGCGATGAGGGCAGACAGGCAGGCATGCAGGTGCGCAACAGGTTGCTTGAATAATTCCTTTGCCTCCCCTTATTATGAGATATATATATATACCGCCGCCTGCACAACAGGTTGCATATATGCCGATCGACACACCATATGCATGATCGAGCATGAATGCATGATTCATATATGCCGGCGGCCCGGCCGCATGCATATGGGATGCATGATCCATGAATTGAGGGCCGGATGGATCGCAGGAGGAAACGCATGCGCAGCGCGCAGATCTATCATCTCATCTCAACGGTGGGATGCATGCATATCGGACGACTCTGTCTCTAGCTATCCTTTGGTTGCCAAGCGACCAACGACTGCGCATCGATCTGTATGCCGCGCCGCCCGGCTGCACCGCATCTGTATGCCTCCATCTCCCTCGTATGCTATACGCATCTTCATTCTCCAGCCGCCACACCTAGCCCCTCACCTCTCCGATACGATCCAATCCACTGGACTTGGAGATCTATCGATGGAGCAGTTACCTGACGACATGCTGGCCAATGTCCTGGGCCGCCTCCCTCCCAGCAGCCTAGCGGCGTCACGTTGTGTCCGCAAGCACTGGTGCTCCATCATCGACGCCCGACGCCTCCTGCTCACCGACCTCCTCCCTCTTCGCGTCGAGGCTTTCTTCTGCAACAGCTACTTCATATTCAATCGCACGTTCCTCTTCGCACGCCCCACGGCGGCGCGCCGAATCCCCGGCGGCCACCTTGACTTCTTCGACGACGATGACGTCTCTCCGATAGCCATGGATCACTGCAATGGTCTCCTCTTGCATTACGAGATGGTGGTTAACCCTGCCACACGACAATGGGCCACCTGGCCTCCCGTACCACAACACCTGGATGACTTGTCTCCGTCGTATAGCCGCCACTGCTTTGCCCTTGTATACGATCCCATGGTGTCGCCTAATCACTATGAGGTGTTTCTTATCACCTTACCTGGTTCTGGTTATGTTTACAACCACAACGATGGTAGCAGCAGTCGCATCTTCGAAGACGACGACTTTCAGCAAGAATGGCCGCCATTGTCATACACTGTGTATGTCTTCTCCTCCTCCACCAAAGAATGGAGGTGGGAGGAGAGGTCCTTTGTTCGCCGCCAAGGAGGGGAGGCTGTTGGGACCATCGCCGATATGCACATCGACGAATCCAGCAGTAAACACAAGACCGTCTATTTCCGGAGATCACTTTATGTGCATTGTCCAAATGATTCCATCATGAGGTATATATGTATGTTAATTATGTTATGTCAATTACCCTGCAGGTCCCTAATCCATGCATGCATGCCTTCAATTAATTAATTCAATGACGTTGCATGATCTACTGTCTCATCTTTAATTAATTGATTTTCAGACTATCTTTGTCCGATGACAAGTACCAAATGATTAAACCACCGCCAGCAGCAGGGAGCAAAACTAAAACTAGTTGTCATTGCGATGCTTCTTCTTATTTAGGAAAATCAGAGAAAGGGGTATACTATGCGATCCTTGATTTGGATGGCCCCCAATTTCAAGTTTGGTTGCTCACTGAATTTTCTGGTCAGAGTCAGACAGAGTGGGTGCTCAAGTGTAACGTCAGCCTTCAAGCAACGCTGAATTTCGCCCGTCATATTGATGCTGAATACGGCGTCGACGGACCATGGATCCTTAACTATGAGGAGAAGGAAGCACAACCTACTGCACAAGAGGAGGAGTTTGCTGAATGGGACTTTGATAATGCTGTTACCGTCCTTGAAACCGAGACCAATGACAAGACGGGTTCAATAGATTTCCTTGGTTTTCATCCTTACAAAGACATTTCCTTCCTTTTCATATCAAATAGGGTAATATCTTATCATTTGAACAACTCAAAGGTTCAAGATTTAGGCACCATAAATATACCTCAAATGGAAGACGCATTCCCATACACACCATGCTGGATGGGGGAGTTATCTGAAAAGAATAAAGCATAGCCTAATATCAAAGGCAGGTTCAGTTTGGCATCAATTATTATTGTTTATTTTGGAGCAGACTATATATATCTTTCTACTTTATTAGTAGCTTATTAGCCCATATAAATGTAACAATTGATTCCTCCCCACTTGTTCGGGTCTCCAACTCTGGTTTTATCATTATATATAGATCTTCACATCATGTTTTTTTTTTGGTGATATGATAATATGCGCGATGTCCTCTTTCAACAGATGAAAAGATAGTCACCAAAGATAACTAACACAGATTTTTCTTTCTTCAAAAAAAACTCTAGATAAATTGAGTAAGATTCCCTAACATCATACCATTAGAGTCGAAACTCAAAAGCAGCACTGAGTAGTTGTAGGTGAAATAGTCACAGCACAAGACAGCAAACAAGATTTCCAATAACACGACACATTACTTCCTAATGAGTGTGTTCCAGTAACATGACGCATTTCTTCCTAATGATTGTGTTCAGTAACACGATGCATTTCTTGCTAATGAGCGTGGCAAGAATGAGCACTCCGATTGGTAATGGAAATTAGACCAACAAAATAATACTAGGAGAGTCTTTTCTTTAGCAACTAGATGAGGTGAAAATTTTCTTTCAGCAATGTGTGAGCACATCATGTGCACATTATAAATCAAAAAAGAAGTGCAGGCCGTGCAAATTGTCCCTTTGCAAAAAAGTGCAGAAAATGTGTAGATTTTCTCTTTTTTCTCACAATATTGTTACTGAACCGAATGAATTTTCTACCACCAGGACAGAAACAAGCTGTACTCCCGGTTGAGAAACCCCTTCAGTCCCGGTTTTCCAACCGGGAGCACGAATCCAGGACTAAAGGGCACATCTTTTAGTCCCGGTTTCTCGCTCAGGAGATTAATAATACCAACCGGTGCTAAAGAGGCCTCCCGATCTGGCCACATGGGCCGGCCCTTTAGTCCCGGTTGGTATTACCAACCGGGACTAAAGGTTTTCTTTTTTTTCTTTTCTTTTTTGTTTCTATTTTCATTTGATGATTCGTTTTGGTTTTCGAATAGGTTTTCGAATACGCATTCTACGCTACTAATAATATACGTATTCTACACGCTTATAATGTTCGAACATTTTATACAAACTAAAATATGAAACTAACGTATATATTATATGCATATACATATATTGTATGCTATTTTATGTATATATATATATATATATATATATATATATATATATATATATATATATATATATATATAAAGCTTGCATTGTATATTCTATCATATCCTTGGGATAACAAATTCACTCCATCTGGTTTGGCTTTCATGTTTTGTTCATGTCATTGTAGAACTCGTTGACGGGATTTAAGACCTGGTCATTAAGAAATCCTGCTATGGTCTCTTGAATTGCTTTCGGTTGGTCACGTCGTATGACTTTTTTCTTCAACCATAAGTATTAATATATATATATATATATATATATATATATATATATATATATATATATATATATATATATATATATATATGTCGGTCACGTGATTACTTATATATATGAGCAATAAAAGAAATTGTGAATATATGAATATATTTATATAACGTACTTTGAGGATCTTTTCAGGAGTTCTTTTTGAGTACGCTATGATGAACTCGTAAACATAATATCCGCAGTAGTTGGTCCCCTGTTCTTGCCTCAGAACCCACTCTTACGAGAAAAAAGATCCGGTGAATTGAAAGCATGCATGGTGTTAATTGAATTATATATATATAAATGTAGCTACTATTTACTTTGTGCGATTAATCCAGTGGCGCTTTGCAATGTTTCATGTGGTGTTTCTCAATGAAACTTTTCCAAACACTGCGCCCAATAAAATAAAAAATTAATTTGGCCTTTAATAATTGTTGCAGTTAAGAGATCGGGGTATATATAGTTGCTTGAGAGACTAAATTACCCTTGGATAATATCTATCATGTCTTGGTACTCTGTTTGCTCTTTTCTTAACGAGTCTAAGATGATCAATCGACTATTGGCCATATCGATGACCATCAATATCCAATGATTGCTGCATATATTTTTATACACAAATATGATCGATATTAACTAGAGTCAACATATATATATGGGAGATAGCTTAGCTAGTAAGCAAATAATTGAACAAATATCTATATGATCGACATTAATTATTTAACACTCACTTGAAGTTATAGGGGAAGAGTATGTCCTTGTTTTGTTGGTTCACTAAGAACCTCATGAGATTTTTCTCGAGTTTAGCTTTCCATTCAGGCGGGGGATTAGGGTGTTTGAATACGACATTTGGATCAACGAAACCAACATCATTATCCTTTCTCTTTCTGAGTTCTATCATCTCATATCTGCATATATAAAAATATAGTGTGAGGATATATAATTTATATATATATACATATAGCTTTATATATATACACTTAATAGTAGAAAATAATCACACTTACAGACAATAGCAGCTAATGATACTTTTATCGAGAGAGTCTAGGTGGCATAGTTGGTGTAATTTTAAAAACTCGATATATATAACGTCATCGCCACGAAAGTAATGTTGGTTTCTAACTCTGACAGAAACAAAGGTCGTCTCTCCCCGTTCACACGCCACCATGTACCACTTGTTTAGCAGGTACATTTGCGTATCCAGTTCACCTAAGGCCTCATGGTTGTATAGACTCTTTCCATGTTTAAATTTTTTCTAAAGATCCACTTTCAGAGCAGATGGTCCTTCAGCGAGCACTTGGGCAAGGTCCAAACCAGTATCTTTATAAAACCGAACCAAGTCCTTAAAATCGACGTCCAGTAAGTCTAAGTTTGAACCATATTCATTACGAATGATAAGAGGGGGGACTGATTGTTGCGATTGTTGTTTGAGTTGTGCAACATCTTTCCCTGCTCTAGTCTTTTTCTGCGCCGCCTCAAATGACTTGGTGAGAGAGCGGTCGTAGTCTGATTTTGGCAGGGTCTTTTGAGATTCCCGCTTTTTCTGGTCCACCTTCTTTCTTAGAAGATCTAGAGGTAGGTAGAAGTACGGTTTCTCCGAGTTCTCCCTCGCCTCTCGTTACTTTCTTACTTTTTTAAAGAAACTGTTCACATCTTTTTATACTGCAGCATTTAATTCCTTTTTACTTTTCTCGTAAGACAGTTTTTGGGGAATAACTGGATTAGAGGAGGCTTTCTTCTTTGCCGGCTGGTGGGCCAACAGCTTCATTTGCGGGGCGGACCTCTTAAGAGCTGGCTGCTTCTTGGTCATCAAGGGAGGCGGGGCAGCCATTGGAGACCTCCTTAGAGGCGTTGGAGACCTCCTTGGAGGTGGCGACGGTGACGGCGTTGCATAATCATTGCCCGGAGCACTATGATGATCTAAAGATTGAATAATTGGACTTAGGTTGGCGGAGGCCCTGCTGTATGAGTACAAAAAAGAATAATTATGTATAAGAAATTGTTATTATTAATCATGCATGTCAATAGAAAATTAGTGAAAAAATTATTTCGTTCACTTTTGTTCGCACCTATTGTCTGGCAGTTGAGGAAGCGGCGGTGGACTAGAGACCTCGGGAATAATGATGTAGCGCTTGCGCCACAGTATGAATGTCTTCTCTGCTTCTCCTAGAGTCTTCTCTCCATCACCTCCTGGAATGTCAAAAGCTAGATCACTAAAACCTTTGTTAACTCTATCCACTGAGACGCTAACATATCCAGGTGGTATTATTACCCTATGAATTCTTGGTGTCTTGGTAGGATCTGGAGGAGAAAAAACATCGAGAGCCACCATGATTGTGGCATTCCCTTTTGGAATATATAGCTCACATAATATAAACAGTGCAGTGATGTCATCCACGGGGAAAAGTAGCATTGCGTCATCTTGATTTGGCAACTCCGTGGAAGCGCAGCTACTTTTCAACTGATCAGAGGGGCTAATATTAATGTTGATTCCTAGATCTAATGCCTGCCTTTGGGCACTCATTGCTATTTGCACTTGCTTTATGATTTCCTCCTGCATTCTAGCTTGCATATCTTTTTCGCGCTCCTGTGCTTGAAGCAACGCCTCCCGTGACTCACGAATATATTCCTCTAACCTGATGATCTGTGCTGCCTCCTTATCCTTCCTTCTCTGCCGGCTTCTGTAGGTATCTCTGTCGTTAGGGAAACCATGCTCCTAAGAAATGTTCTGTCCTAAACCTCTCGTTCGGTCACTGTGTTTAACAGTCCCAATGGCATATGCTAGTTCATCCTTCTCTCTATTGGGCTTGAACGCACCAATAGCTTTAGCTTGTAGAGCATAAGAAAATCTTTGTGTTGCTCTTTCGAGTTTTGGGCCATGAACCAGCTTTCCGGTCTCTAGGTCCAGTCTTCCCCCATGAGCGAAAAACTAATTCTTCGCGCGTTTGGGCCAATTGAGTGATTCTGGTGTGATTCCCTTGGCAAGAATGTTCGCTTCCATTTTTTTCCACTTGGGAATGGCAGTCGCGTAGCCACCTGATCCCATGCCATGTGGTATACCTTTTGTCGAGCATTCTTTTGGTTTCTTCTCATTCATTCCTCACCCTCTTCCGATGTCTTGTACTGTACAAAATCATTCCAGTAGGGCCTCAACTTCACGAGCGGGCCCCTAGTATTGAAATTGGGTGTTAGGTTCTTCTTGATGTATTTCGTGTATAAGGATTTTTTCCAAGTCTGAAATTTTGTGACCATCTTCTTCATAGCCCACTTTCGAACTAGATCCTTCAATTTATCATCATTGATATCATCATAATCATCCGCTTGTAACGTGAAATGTTGAAAGATATCATCCCAAATTAAATTCTTATCAAGATCAGAGACAAAACTAACATGAGGCTCGTTGATCTTTTGCTTTCATTCACGGGCACTGATCGGAAGTCTGTCCCTTACAAGGTACCCACAGTGTTGCATGAATTTTCTTGCATGTGGACCAAGTTGTTCGCCTGTCTCGATGTTGAATTCCGATATTATGTAGCGCCCCTCTAATGGCTTTTTCGGGCCTCAAATATTTTTGCTTGTCGCTGTTGTGGTCGTCGATCCAGAGGGCTACGTATAAAAAAAAGAATAAATAAATATCATGTGTACATATAATAGATGATAGATATTCAAATATATATATATATATATATAATATTCAAATATATATATAAATATATATACCTCACCAGTATTTTTTTACACAATATTTTCTTGCTTATTTTCAAGAGCCAGGTATTGACTCCTGTCATCTACATCCTGCTGGTTACCATCAGCAAATTGAGTGCCGGTGTTGATAATATCCATCATTTCTTCATCCATGTTGTCTCTTGGTGCAGCCATCTAGCTTTTACACCACTAGATATATCTATAAAAAATAAAAACCATATATCTATAAAATGGATCGGGTCATATGTTTAAAATTAATTACATAACTACACTCGAAATTCAAGTCTCCAAAGCATAACTTTGATTTCTTATTTTCTAGAACTATTTATTGGCAAGTGATATATATAACAAATTTATATATATAACAATATAAATTTAAAACTCTCTAATATGTATAACAAATATATATATATAACAATACAAATTTATAACTCTTTAATATGTATGTATAACAAATTTATATATATAATAATATAAATTTATAACTCTAATATATATGTATAACAAATTTAGCTATATAACAATATAAATTTATAACTCTCTAATATAGATGTATAACAAATTTATATATATAAATATATAAATTTATAACTCTCTAATATATATATATAACAAATTTATATATATAACAATACAAATTTATAATTCTCTAATATATATATATAACAAATTTATATATATCAATACACAGTATGGGCCGGCGGCGTTGGTGGCGCGCGGGGCGGCTGACGTTGGGGCGGCCGACCGGTCGTCGCGGAGGAGGCGCACGGGGTTCTGCGGCGGCAGGAGCCGCGCGGCGTCGAAGAGGTGGCCACGGGCGACAGTGACGAGGGCGGTGGCGGCGGCAGTGGCGATGGGCGACGAAGACGAAGAGTGAGGAGGAAGAAGAAACGACCACCTTATATAGGGGAGGGACCTTTAGTCCTGGCTCCTATAAACGCCCGGAACTAAAAGACCTTTAGTCCCGGCTGGTATTACGAGCCGGGACTAAAGGTGTATTTTGGCAGGCTGCAAAAAATACAGCCCACCTTTAGTCCCGGGTGATAGATCTACCCGGGACTAAAGTTGGGCTGCAGTTTCACTTACCGCTCGTTTCAAGCTCCATTTGTTTTTTATATATTTCTTTCTATAAAATGTTAAAGTCTTGTTAATTGCACAGTAAATTAAATACAAGGCATAAAATTATTTTAAAAGAATATGGATTTACTTTTGCTTTATTGCACACAGAAAAATTGTGTGACCTAAAGTTTTTTGTTTTTTCTTATAAATATTGAAACATAATGTCATTAATAATTACTATTTCGTTAATGTAAAAATATAGTGTTTAATTTAAATCATTAAAACTTTTGTTTTCGATTGGAAATTTGTTTTCACATCATTTTAACGTAAATCTTTTCATTTTTTTCATCACTCATTGTCCAAAAGCGACATGGAAATTCCACCATCAAACACAAATTTAATATGAACATAGGAAAAAAGGAAACACATAATAAACATATCTGAATTCATAATTATTACATAATACCTCTAATACACACTATTAAACATCACTATATATATCAAGCGGGCACAGTAGTAAACTTCTTAACGTATATCCCTTGGTTATGATCGCGTCGTAACTGTGGAGTGTCCTCATCATTTAGCTGGATGCTTGGGTCTTTGTTCACTGTGAAGGGTGGAATTCGGTCATCCTTTTCATAATCTTCTGATAGGTTTGACTTGTCTTCAATTCCGACGATGTTTCTTTTTCCTGAAAGAACTATGTGGCGCTTTGGCTCATTGATTGGGTCGTTGTTGTTTTTCCCTCTCTTCGGTTTTATAGACATGTCCTTGACATAGAACACCTGATTCACATCCTTGGCAAGGACGAACGGTTTGTCTTTATACCCAATATTGTTGAGGTCCACGGTTGTCATTCCATACTGGTTGTCGACTGCTACCCCACCTCCATTCGCCTTTACCCATTGGCACTTGAACAAAGGTACCTTAAAAGTAGGTGCATAGTTTAGTTCCCATATTTCCTCTATGCGGCCATAATATGTTTGCTTATTTCCATTAGGGTCGGTGGCATCTATGCGGACACCACTGTTTTGGTTGGTGCTCCTTTTATCTTGGGCTACTGTGTAAAATGTATTCTCATTTATCTCGTACCCTTTGTATATGAGGATATGCCACGATGGCTGCCTAGCCAACAAATACAGTTACTCATCAATACTCTCATCACCCCGACATTCTTTTCGCAACTAGTCGCTGAAAGTTTTCATGTGCTGATGCGTAATCCAAGCTTCAGACTTCTCTGGAAACTCGGATCGGAGCAACTCTTTATCTGTCTCGATATACGGATCCACCAAGGAGGAGTTTTGCAGAACTGTGTAGTGTGCTTTATTAAAATAATTGTCCTGCGTACCAATATATGGTTTCTTCCCTAATGTCCCCTTTCCACTTAGTCTCCTCTCGTGTCGCGATTCAGGAATACCAATCGGGTCAAGGTCGGGAATAAAGTCAACACAAAACTCAATGACCTCCTCTGTTCTATAGCCCTTGGCGATGCTTCCTTCTGGCCAAGCACGATTGTGAACATATTTCTTTAGGACTCCCATAAACCTCTCAAAGGGGAACATGTTGTGTAGGAACATAGGACTGAGAATGCTAATCTCCTTGACCAGGTGAACTAGGAGGTGTGTCATGATATTAAAGAAGGAAGGAGGGAATACCAACTCAAAGCTGGCAAGATATTGAACCACATCATTCTATAGTTTAGCTAGATCCATTGGATCGATTGTCTTCTGAGAAATTGCATTAAGGAATGCACATAGCTTCACGGTGGCTAGATGTACATTTGGAGGTAGAATTCCTCTTAATGCAACTGGAAGCAATTGCGTCATGAGCACGTGGCAGTCATGGGACTTTAAGTTTAGGAATTTCTTCTCTAGCACATTTATTATACCCTTTATATTCGAGGAGAATCCAGATGGTACCTTGATGCTTGCTAGGCATTCAAACATGCTTTCCTTCTCTTCTTTGCTAAGAGTGTAGCTGGTAGGACTTAAATAATGGTGTCCATCATCTGTCTTCTCTAGATGCAGGTTGTCTCATTCTTTCAAACACCACAGGTCCTGTCGTGCTTCAAGTGTGTCCTTAGGCTTCCCATACACACCCATAAAGCCTAGCAGGTTCACACAAAGATTCTTCATTAGGTGCATCAAGTTGATCGCGCTACGGACCTCTAGGACTTGCCAATAGGGTAGCTCCCAAAATATGGACTTCTTCTATATGGGTGCGTGACCGTCGGCGTCGTTCAGAACAGGTTCGCTGCCATGTGCCTTTCCAAATACTACTTTCACATCCTTGACCATATTGAGTACATCCTCACCAGTTCGGTTACCCGGCTTGGTCTGGTGGTCTGCCTTACCTTTAAAATGCTTGCCTTTCTTTCTTAGGGGGTGATTCGCAGGAAGAAATCGACGATGGCCAAGGTACACGACCATTTGATATTTTTTCAAGAATATACCTTTAATGTCATCGAAACAGTGCGTGCATGCATTATATCCCTTGTTTGATTGTCCTAAAAGATTACTTAGAGCAGGTCAATCATTGATTATTACGAACAACAATGCTCGTAGGTCAAAGTGCTCCTGTTTGTGCTCATCCCACATACATACACCTGGTCTATTTCACAAAAGTAGAAGTTCTTCAACTAGTGGCCTCAGGTACACATTGATGTCATTGCCAGGTTGCCTTAGGCCTTGGATGAGCACTAGCATCATAATAAACTTACGCTTCATGCATAACCAGGGAGGAAGGTTGTAGATACATAGAGTAACAGGCCAAGTGCTATGACTACTGCTCTGCTCCCCGAAAGGATTCATACCATCCATACTTAAAGCAAACCTTAAGTTTCTTGCGTCATTTGCAAACTCCGGGAATTCTCTATCGATTGCTCTCCACTAGGACCCATCAGCAGGGTGTCTCAACATATTGTCTACCTTACGGTCTTTTTTATGCCATCGCAATAACTTTGTATGGTCTTTGTTTCTAAATAGATGTTTCAAGCGTGGTATTATAGGAGCATACCACATAATCTTGACAGGGATTTTCTTCATGGGATGTTCACCCTCAACATCACCAGGGTCATCTTGCCTGATCTTATACCGCGATGTATGACATTCTGGGCATGCATCTAACTTCTCGTACTCCTCACCATGGTAGAGGATGCAGTCATTAGGACATGCATGTATCTTCTGGATTTCTAATCCCAAAGGGCAGACTACCTGTTCTGCTTCGTACGTAGTGGCGAGCAATTCGTTATCCTTCGGAAGCATCTTCTTTTGGATTTTCAGTAACTCCCCAAATCCCTTGTTAGATACACTATTCTTTGCCTTCTATTGCAGCAATTCTAGTGTGGTACCCAACTTTTTCTGCCCCACATCACAAGTTGGGTATAACAATTTCTTGTGATCCTCTAGTATGCGCTCGAACTTGATCTTCTCCTTTTTACTTTCGTATTCTCTTTGTGCGTCATGAATAGCCTAACCAAGATCATCAGCGGGCTCATCTTCTGCCCCTACCTCTTCTTCAGCTTCCCCCATTGCAGTATCATTGAAGGCACCATATTCAGCAATAATGTCATCATCGTCCCATTGTTCTTCTTCACCTTCTTCCATTACAACCCCGGTTTCTCCGTGCTTCGTCCAACAAATATAGTTTGGCATGAAACTCGACTTCAACAAGTGTGAATGAAGACTCCTTGAGCTAGCACATTCCTTCAAATTCTTACATATGGCACATGGGCAGCACATGAAACCATTGTGTTTGTTTGCCTCGGCCACACGTAAGAAAGAATGCACGCCCTCAATAAACTCTTGGGAGCGGCGATCAGCATTGTACATCCAATGTCGACTCATCTGCATTACATGACATATATACCATATTAAAACCTAGAACATAATTAGTTAATTATGACATGCATGCCACCACACAAGGTATTAATTTATGAAAGTCTCGCTACAATATAGACAATCCCAACTACCACTAAAAAAACTAAAGCTAAAATACACTTTAGCAACATAAGGATTTCACGACCAATCCTAACTAAAACAGACAGATCATACGTTTGTTCAACATCTATGGACTTCTTCCGCAAGATCACTGCCTCATCAGCTGTCGTAGCCGCCTATGCAAGAGAGTTTTGCACGTGTTCAACATACTCTTCCTCCCAGAACCAGCCTAAACATCCAGTGCCATCCCACTGAAATTAAAACAAAAAATTAGAACTTTAATCATAATCATCATGAAAATAAGTATAAATTAACCATAATCATTAAATGCGACAAAATAACTCACATTGTGATCCGGACACTTGTAGAAGATACGGCCCTTGTAGGGACACTCCTTCCTCACCCGGTACTCCATCACAATCTTCTCCTCACACTTACTGCATGCAATGAGAGGGAGGTCCGGCCTTTGTCGCTTTGGAACTCGATGAGAGGCCAAGGACCCAGAAGCAGTTGCCATCTACTCTCTATACTCATTTTTAATATAATATAAATTTCTCATTTTATAAACAAATAAAATTAAAAAAACTCTAAAATTCTCTATATCTCTAAACCATGAAGTGTGCTATGCATGCTAGAAATGAAAGTTGAATACTAGTTTTGAATAACTACTTTAACCTTTCTTCATCCAAATATGCAAACTTTAAAGTGATTTTGAGCTTAAATGGCTTACAAATAAAAAAATCCACCATAAAAAACACATATATCTAGTCCACAAAATGAGATATGCTACTGATGAAACATAAGAGTATAAAGTTGGTCACCTTTAGAACCGAAGAATCGATGGAGGAATCGAAGAAATCTTGTGATTACCGGTGATGAGGAAGAAGAGAGGCCGGCGATGAAGCAAGAACACTGAGCTCGAAGTGGCTCGGGCTTAGGGAGGAAGAAGGGGTATATAGGAGAGGATCTTTAGTCCCAATTAGAGACAGCAACCGAAACTAAAGGTCCCTTTCTAGTCTCGGACGGAGCCTCCCACTGGGAGTAGACTTTTACTCCCGGTTGGAGGGATCAACCGGGAGTAAAAGTTAACCTTTAGTCCCGGTTGGTAGCTTCAATCGGGACTAAAGGTCCCTTGCAGCAAAAGCCTACCACAGTAGCCGTTGGGCAGGGACCTTTAGTCCTAGTTGGAGCTACCAACCAGGACTAAAGGTTTCTCTAGTCCCGGGCGCGAAAAATACCGGGACTAAAGCCAAATTTCGAAGTGGATCAAAAGTCGTTTCTCTACTAGTCATTGCTTATACAACCTACTGCAGTTGAATGAAACTACTCCTACATCAACTGACCATCCAAATCCATATTACCCTGAGTTGCTTCCCCTTCGACCCCCAATTCTTGCCCATTGCCTCCAACACCGTCAATGGACGGGCTGTCCTGAACACCCTGCATCCTATACCCATTCTCCACCACCACCTCCGTCATGGGCACATTGGAACCTTAGAGATCCCTAGTGTAGCGGGACCAGTGAGCAGGGTCACGCAAGGGCATGAGGACATAGTGTGCCCTAGTCTTCCCAGTATCAAATCTCCCCTTCAGTGTGAAATCACCATCAAACTTTGCATCCAAACGAACACAAAGGTCGTTGAAGTTAAGAGGTTCATCAAACCATTCCAATTCTTCTTCCATATCCTCAAACATACCATCTTCTCTCCTAACACTTCCTCCATACAAAACTCTAACACAACAATCCATCTGGAAAAGCATTTCAAGAAACTTCATCAAGTCATCGAAATCGTCGTACGTAATGTCCATAGTAATATTAATACATATTCTAACTATAATTGTACTAACTAATCTAATATTAACATCTATAACAGGCTAACTACAACAACTAATTAGACTAAATCCAATATATAACTAGACTCAATAACTGTACTAACTAAACTACCTAACTTTACTACCTATACTAACTTACTATATTACCTAAACTAATTAAACTAAATAACTTTACTAACTCTACTAACTATACTTTAATAATTTTACTACATATTAGGGGAGTACCTCGCTGCAGCGCACTAGACCCGGCAGGGAGACGCGGGCGCAGTCCTCGGCGGGCAGCCGCCGTGCGTGGCCGGAGGGGGTGGCGCGCCGGCATGGGGGCTCGGCGGCCAACGTGGGGGCTCGGCAGCCGCACCAGGCGGCCGACGTTCGTGCCGTGCTCGGCGGCGGGCTGGCTGGCGCGGGCGGACGTGGTCGCGGCGGCCGGCGTGCTCGGCGACGGGCTAGCTCGGGCAGACACGGCGGCCAGGCGGCCTTGCTGCGCTGCTCGGGCAATGGCGGCTGCTCGGCCACTGGCGGACACGGGCAACGACGGTCGGTTTTATTCGGCTCTACCGTGCCATGGATCGGGTGATGTCCATGAACATGCAAAAACAGGTGATGTCCATGACTAACCAGCGTTGTATGACAACAAACTTACTAGTTATCAAACAAGAAGTAGTTACCTAATCAACCGGGTCAGATCCAACGTAGTGGTTATGGGGGCTCAAGCCCCCCTACTCGTCAAAGCTCCATGGATTTAACAGGAAGGGGGAGAGAGGGGAAGAAGGAAGGAAAGTTATAGGAAGAAGAAGGGAGATGAGCCCCTTAAGATCCATTCCTACGATTGCCCTTGTAATCAAATAATAATAATAATTCTATCTCTACATTTTTTTGTTTAAAATGTAACTCAACATAGAAGACCTCACCAGGATGTGAAAGGAGCATACAATTCCATTTGATGTTAGGCAACTAGAGCATGGTGTGACAAGAAACATATGAAACAAATGGCCAAATGGGCATCACCCTACAGATTGTTTAGCCATAGTACGGAGTACTACGGTCGCTGTTCGGTAAAGCTGTTATTTTTTTTAAGAAACCGGAGGGGTTTGCACCCCTACAACATTTATTGATAAAGAACAAGAACAGTACAAATACAACATTTATTCGTAATATTGGCTGCTGGAACTTTCATATGTGTTAATGATGATGCGCTGGTACTTATTCCTCTAAATTGCAATTTTTGTTTAGTTGTTTACCGTTCATATGTGTTAATAATGATGCAAGACTTTCTGACCAGAAACATAAGAAAGAGCAATTCGTTGTTGAGCATAGAGCTATAGCGAGATGACATGTTGAGATGGCGAGGCATGGAGCATGGCACGGGAAAAAGTAAGTGGGCGTTATCCAAAGTGCTTCAATGATGTTTCATGGGCAAGCCAAGATATCTAGTAATTTAGATACAAGGTACTCTACATCTAGTGTAGATGATGACCTTATTGTTTGTATGTCGTTGCGCTCAGAGTCGGTTACGAGTCGGTGATCACAACAATGCATCTATAGATGGAGCTAGCGGGAGGATGAGCTTGATCAATGCGAGATCTACTGGGATCAAGGGCAGAGCTAGAATAAAGTTGCTACAATTGTGTTCGAAAAGAAAAAAGTTAGGAAGCCCATCCAATGCTATATTAAAAAATATAGACTTACAAAACAATTTGACTTACCAAATAAAAAAGGAGAACAAAAGCCCACTGTATTTTCACTGATGATCTTTAAATGGATATCGTTAGATACATAGTATGCAATGGTCGTTTCTCCACTTCCATAAGCAATATTGTAGCTGCAGCATCTGTTATGGTGGTTTGAGGAGTCACAGGAAGCCAACCCGCCTCTGGTGGAAGCTTGGCACCAGTCATTTGAACATGCAAAAACAGGTGATGTCCATGACTAACCAGCGTCGCATGACAGCAAACTTACTAGTTATCAAACAAGAAGTAGTTACCTAATCAACCGGGTCAGATCCAACGTAGTGGTTATGGGGGCTCAAGCCCCCCTACTCGTCAAAGCTCCATGGATTTAACAGGAAGGGGGAGAGAGGGGAAGAAGGAAGGAAAGTTATAGGAAGAAGAAGGGAGATGAGCCCCTTAAGATACATTCCTACGATTGCCCTTGTAATCAAATAATAATAATAATTCTATCTCTACATTTTTTTTGTTTAAAATGTAACTCAACATAGAAGACCTCACCAGGATGTGAAAGGAGCATACAATTCCATTTGATGTTAGGCAACTAGAGCATGGTGTGCAAGACACTCACGTAGTACCACTGCCGGTTGAACTGAGTGAAAGTTTTTCGTGGGTTGCCCAGCTTCACGCGGGTCAAGTAGGGCATATGGTTTACACGGTAGCAGTTTCAAGCCAATGAATTCCAATACATTTTTTTTAAACAATCTATCCATCCTATCAAAATTACTTTGTAAAAAGCCCTACAAAATGACATGCCTAGTTTACCACCGGTCAACACAACCAAGCTTGTACTTGTAGTACACCATAGTAGACTTACCAACCAGTGTAGTGATCGACGGTTCTAAGTAAAGAGAACTGCATATGCATGAACCGATGCCAGTCCCTGCATTGTATGTGCATCCAACATGCCACTCTTCACATTCCGTGCAATATCCAATTGTATCAGGATCTCCAAGCCTACGCCTTTTGGTGCTAAATGTTCTCCAGCGTGAGAACTAGTGCTCCAACGACTTCACCATCAGGAATGCTGTTGGTGGCACTAGTCCAGCCACCGGCATCACCACCAAGAGCGGATGCAGAGTTAAAGTCCAAGAGGTGCTCATCTCCCTCTTCTTCCCTCTTACTCTTTCACCTTCTTCTCTCTTCATTCCATGGAGTCCAATGGGGGGCGCTTAAGAACCCCTAGCACCCACGCTAGATCCACCCTCATCACCACAGTCACCCTCATCAACACAATATCCATGCTTGCATAAGCACAAGCACGTACATAGTACACCATAGCTAGAACTGAGGAACTAAATGTAACTTGAATTGCTATCAAAAACACTAATTTTAATAGAGTAGTATAGACATTTGATATTTTTATACATAAAAGGGGCTACAATCCTGCGAGTCCGAAATAGAATAAAACAGAAGGCCCAATAAAATCAAAATAACTAAATGGCCCATAAGGGCCTATAGAATTGAAGCCCACAAACTGAGCATGACGAACCAGAATACCAGATGAAGCAAATGACGAAATGGGTTACACTTCACCCGTATAGGTTGTTAGCCATACGAGTATAAAGTATTAGTGTCTGTTTAGTAAAGCTGTTGTGATCAAAATAAGCCAAGGTTATAATACACTTTTTATAACTTCTTCTAGCCATGTTTGTTTCCACCACACCCATAATATCTTTTTACACCTAAAAAGACTCAAATATCATCGTCTACCCGGTGATGCCAAGTCTCGATCCCTACTCACTTGTCCACGTCTATGTCCGATACGAATCATCCTCCACTCGAAGCTCACGAGTCCACGTCCTATCCGATTGCGATACGAAGATCAGATCCACATGTGTCAACGTCAATATGAAGTCTTCAGAGCTCATGCGTTCATGCTCGATTAATGAGGTTCAGTTCAAGATGATGATCAGATCACAGAGCCAACGCCTGGAGGAAGGGGCGCACGTGGGGAAGTGGGTTGCTAGAGGCACCGCTCGCCTCGCCGCATGGGCCACCGGACCGGACGTGATGTCGCTGAGCACGAGCAGAGCAGCTAGCCGCCTGTTGCGCCGAGAACTCGGTAACGCCGCTTGGCTCGCTGTGCTGACCATCCGATGCGACGTCGTCGCCGAGCACAAGCCGAAGCAGCGACGCCGAGAGATGTCCGTCGTGCGGGTGAATGGAGAAGGTCTGCGAGCGTCAATGACTCCGCTTGCTTATTTGCTTTCTATATAGATTTGTAAACCCTACTTAACCTAAACCTGAATCAGCCCACCAAGAAATGGTCCATACAAAAATGAAGTGGCAGCAATTTGATTTGTTTTTTAACAAGTTCTGGGAATCGTTGGTGTATATGAGTTTTTTTTTTTCTCAATAAGTTTTAACAAGTTCTGGGAATCTTTCAAAAACCATTTTTTGGAACTATTTTTAAGGAATTGTTGGAGATCCTCACAATAGTAAAGATGTTGTAATTGTGTTTCTATAATCAATTTGATCCCTAGGCCTATTCGAGAACGCCTAGAAATGTTGTTTAAATTTACAAGAAGTTTGTTCAGATTTAGAAAAAAGTAAAGATTGTGTGTAAAGATCTTAATCTTATCCTGATGTAACGCATGAACAGTATCCTAGTTTATACTAAAACGTAGGAACTGAATTAGATCTTTTCCTCCACCTTGTATAACTTCTGAGAAAAACTTTTTTCCTGAACGCTCTACCTAACAAGACTATATATATGATATATGCTAATTCTTTATGTATATATAACTAGCAAGATGGTTCACATAAATATAGGGAAACCCGTATGGAGCAGAGCGCGTAGCTTGTATTATCTTATTTTCTGTTTCAAACTATAAGATATTTTAGCTTTTCTAGATATATAGGTTTTTGATGCACTTAGATATACACTGTATCTAGATATATAACTAAAACAATGTATCTAGAACTCTTACAATTTGAAATGGGGGGAGAGATAGAGAGATGCGACGAACAAATAATTAGTCGCGAGATGGGACGGACAAGTACCTAGCGACGCGGCGATTATTATGAGTAACAACGTGATCCACGCACGAGCAGCTTGCACTTGATTTTCTTATATGTACCCATTTGACACAGACTAGCAGCATCTAGCAACTTTGATGACATGGATGTGAAGGCTCCGCACGGAAGTTGGAAAATATTGATCCATCCATCGTCAACTACGACAGCGAAAGGCTGCAATCGTGATTCATGGATCATGGGCCACCGGGCACATGCAGGGAAGAGACGAGGGCGACAGCGTGTGCTCGGCCCAGTCCTCACTGCTCACACAGAAAACTAGAGCTTAGTTATTTAGCTACTGCGACAAACCAAGATCTATCACCACATTGTTTACTATATAAACTGTATCTAAAGATAAAAGTATTTTAGAGGCCGCTGTAAATCTCAGTCGTCTCTAAAATCGATTTTTAGCTCAAGAACTACTTTGAGAGCTGAATTTTGATAGAGTCGCCTTTTTTACTAAAAAATGTCTCCTTTGCAAAAAAAAAATCATTTGTGTGATAGTGAAACAATAATAATGATACATCGCATGGCATAGTCAGCAGACATCAGATTAGTAGCTCACTAGAGCATAAGACATGGTTCTATCGTTTGTTCGAGAAAGACTTACGGAACTGCTAGCGCTCGGACGTTTGATCCAGACGCTAGCGTCCGCACACCCGTCAGCACTCGACCCCCTGGTCCGCTTCCCAGTCCACACTCCCCTAGCACATGCCCTTCCCAGTACCGCACGCCACTTCCCAGTCCGCACGCCCCCGGGTCCAGTCCACACGCCCCCAGATCGCCCCGCAGCCCGTCGCGTCCGCCCCACGCCCGCGACGAGCATGCTGCATGCCCAACGCCCCCCATGGCCACAGCACCCGCGTCCGCCGACCCCAGCACCTCCTCCCGCTAGGCCCCGGCGAACCACATGCCCCCCTCCGCCCGGCTCACCCCTCCCTAGCCGAACAATATAGAAAGCTGGAATAAAACACGTGCAACAACGTGGAACAACTACTGTAACATTACGCTGAAGCAGCTGAAACACCATGAACATATTATTGCAACACACATGGAACAATTGTTGCAACATTAGGCTAAAGCATCTGAAACGCCATGAACATATTATTGCAATATCATGGAACAATTGCTGCAACATTAGGCTGAAAGCATATGAAGCAACACTCGAATAAAAACACTTACAACAGCATGGAACACCTACTGCAACATGATACTAAAGCAACTGAAACATTTCGAAAGTATTGTTGCAACATTTGTTCGAAGCATATGAAACATCCAGATCATAACGATTGCAACATCATCTAGAAACAAGTGAAACATTTTGAAACAGTGCTTGCAACAAAATCTTTGAAAACCCGTTGAAACATGGGCAAAGCATCCCCAGATCTACTTATGCAACATCCTTACGATTTAATTGTAACATACCTCTGAAGCGTCTGAAACAACTGAAAGATACAATTGCAACATATAGGGGGGAGAGCCCTGCACGGGGAGCGCCATGGCCGCCAGATCTGAGGGCGTTAGGAGCTCCCTATGGGGGAGGATGCCGGTGTCGGGGAGGGCTGCCGCCGGGGTGGGGAGGAGGGAGCCGAGGTGGGGGGGGGGGGGAGGACGCCGGGGACGGGGAAGGAGACGTCGATGTGGGAGAAGGAGCCGCCGTGGTGGGGGAGGACGCCGGTGTCGGGGATGGACGCCGTCGGGGTGGGGGAGGAGGACGCCGGAGTGGGAGAGGATGCCGCCGCCGTCTAGGGAGGGAGCAAGTTGTGTGGAGGACGAGCGGAAGGCGGGGAGGAGCGCGGTCGCCGGCTCACGGCGCTGCGGAGCGCAGTCGAGGGCACGCGGTGCTCCTGGATCCATGGGGGGAGGAGAGGGAGAGGAGAGGAGCAACGACAGCGAACATGTGGATTGGCTGTGAAATGAACTGCAGTGCGAGTGGATAAGGCCGAGAGAGACGAGTGGAGGAGGACGCGTGGCCGCCGTATCCAATAGTTATCTGACACGCCTCCGGAACCGTCGGACGTAAGAGTCATAGCGTTACCGAAAGACTTGAGGCGTTGATGGACGTTGGTACGATGACGGACTGGCTAGCAGCTCCTTGAAGCAATAGTGTTTATCCTATACAGTCAGGCGAAGCCTAGGGACGGCCTGACCACCGCCAAGAGCACCGTGTACACGCCCACGTCGACGACCGGCGCGGAGGCGTGGGTGTGGCACCTCGCCAAGGCCTACGCCAACGTGAACGACTACTGCTGGCACCAGCTCATCAGTCACTGGCTCAACACGCACGCCGTGATGGAGCCGTTCGTCATCGCGACCAACCGGCAGCTCAGCGTGACGCACCCCGTGCACAAGCTGCTGCTGCCGCACTACCGCGACACCATGAACATCAACTCCAACGCGCGCCAGATGCTCGTCAACGCCGGCGGCATCTTCGAGACCACCGTCTTCCCGCGCCAGTACGCGTTCGAGATGTCAGCCGTCATCTACAAGAACTGGAACTTCACCGAGCAGCCTCCCACTGACGACCTAATCAAGAGAGGCATGGCTGTTGCCGACCCGTCGAGCCCGTACAAGGTGCGGCTGCTGGTGGAGGACTACCCGTACGCGTCGGACGGGCTGGCCATCTGGCACGCCATCGAGCAGTGGGTGACGGGGTACCTGGGCGTCTCTACTACCCCAACGACGGCGTGGTGCAGGCGGACGTGGAGCTGCAGGCGTGGTGGAAGGAGGCGCGCGAGGTCGGGCACGCCGATCTCAAGGACGCGCCCTGGTGGCCCGAGATGCAGACGGTGGCGGAGCTCGTCAAGGCCTGCACCACCATCATCTGGATCGCGTCGGCGCTCCACGCGGCCGTCAACTTCAGGCAGTACCCGTACGCCGGGTACCTCCCGAACCGTCCGTCCGTCAGCCGGAAGCCGATGCCGGCGCCGGGCAGCGACGAGTACGCGGAGCTGGGGAAAAACCCGGAGAAGGTGTTCGTGCGCACCATCACGAGCCAGTTCCAGGCCCTCGTCAGCATCTCGCTGCTGGAGATCCTGTCGAGCCACTCCTCCGACGAGGTGTACCTCGGCCAGCGCGACACGCCTGAGTGGACGTCGGACGCCAAGGCGCAGGAGGCGTTCAGGCGGTTCGGCACGCGGCTTACCGAGATCGAGAGCCGCGTGATGACCTTGAACGCGGACCCACGGCTCAACGGGCTGGCCAAGTTCCCCTACACGCTGCTCTACCCCAACACCTCCGACAAGAAGGGCGATGCCGCCGGCATCACAGCCAAGGGCATTCCAAACAGCATCTCCATCTGAGTTCTGAGTTCTGAGTTCTGACTTCTGAGCGTTTTCCCGGTCCACACTTGCGCGGTATTGTGCAAATAGCCAAATACTCCTTACGGAAGCCGCCGCTACAGTTTATGTTCGGCCGTGTAAGACTGTAATAAGGCTCTCTTCAGTTCCCCAATAATGGAGTTAATTTGTGCTCCATCTATTTCTCTTAAATAAAGGAGTATATGCCACTATGTCAGGCATATATAAGAGGTAAACCCGCACCAATCCAAGACATGCATGCGCTCTTTAATAAGCCCACACCAATCCACTCACTCATTTGCAGAAGCCAAACCAGCTTCAACCGTAACTTCCGTCACCCCGCACCCAACCAAACCTGACGCTGGACCTGTGGGCTCAAGCAATTAAAATCCATTTCCCAACCCACCAGGCCACCAGCTGTTCGTTCACCTCAAACTTGTCTATATTCAGAAGTCAGCGTAAGCAAGGATGAAGTAACAGCTCTTTATATGGAATATAGATAATCTAGGAAAAATAAAAAAAGGTTTAAAACATCACATACTCCTAGGAACAAAATAGATAAGCTGCTACTTCATTACAAGATAATCTGCACAGCTAGCAGTACATCTCCACCAAAACTACTGACAACAGAACTAGAAAACTAATGCGAGCAATAGACACAGATCGTTGCCAGTACAGGCTTCCTTGTTACTTCTTCTTTCAGAGTTGCCATCATTCAACCGAATGTCTGCGTTATAAAAAGAGTTTCCATCAAACAGTGTAACATTAGTCAATGAAGCAGTAGCTGAAAATGAGACCCGACTAAGTGCCTTTAATTACTCAATGAAGCAGTAGCTTCAGACATGATTCACATTTCACAAGACCCCACAAAAACAATGTGCCAGATCTTGTATATAAACTCTCTTTCCTATCTTAATGGAAAGGCAGAGCTCCTGCCATTGCGTTTCAAAAAAAAAAACAATGTGCCAGAAAAAAGAACAAACAAAGTGAACGAAAAGCAGTACACTTCTCTTTAGGACTGAAGGCAGTACTTACTTTACAATCCTGTACTCTGAGGCCATATTTTTGTTGATAGTTGAGAATATTATAACCATAAGAAGCTGATAATACTACTCAGAAGACAATAATGTTAGGATCATGAAAAGGAATGCAGTGTTTTGTTCCAACACTACTGAACCGAAGCGATCTTGAATCCAATATTTTGGAACTCAACTCGCCAAGTAATATTGCAGCAGAAAGCCATGCTTACATGCGAAAGACTCAGAAAAATATAGGTTTCCATATTTTAATTCGAATGCTAACCACAATATCTATGATCAGTAAAGTAAAATAACTATGCTGCTACATTTGGTAACATCATTCAATCCTAAAAGAACAATTTCAGAGATCCAGCAGTTTAGACAATTTCAAAGATCCAGCAGTTCAGACAATTTCAGCAACAACAACATACTAGGAAAAAGTGGCTTCACAACATACCTGCTACTTCTACTGCCCTCTTCAAGTTCCAGATCTTGATCTGAAAAATGAAATTTTATTTAGTTGCCAAGAAAGAAAACAATACAGAAACTGATCTTGATCTAACAAATGAAATTTTGTTCAATTACTAGAAACGAAAAATAGAACATTTATTAAAAGAAAAGGCCTTGTACCTTCATCAGCGAGGTCTTTAGTTTTAGTCATGAAGAGCCAAATCTTTCTCGAAATGCTCCCAAACATTGGACCGCATACGACGTGGCGTCAAAGATGTATGACTTTCACTCTCATGAGTTCCAGACCCCTCTGATGCATTGGATGGCATCTTTTCACCTGAAGAAACAGAGAAATAGTGAGTCAGATCCAAATTTTATATCATATAAACTGAAACTGAAAGATACATAGACTAGCTGATAAATATGGACAAGAAGTTTAAGGCAGCGGAGTACATTTGTAGATCATAGCAAACTGTCATCTATAAGCCTACTGGCTACAGTAAACTGATCTTATTACTGAACGCATGCACAGTGAAATGTAAACTGAATGCATACTGATCTTTCACATTAAGTGTGTTAACTGAATTCCATCCACAAATACAAAAGACAAAGCTAGCTATAGTCTCTCAAAGAAAAGAAACCCAGTGCTGAATGCATGCACAGTGAAATGTAAACTGAATGTACATAGTCCATATTGCAGCATGCTGTATATATAGGATTATCTTTGTTGACGTACCTCGACAACGAAGTGCAACCCAGCCAGCTGAAGTCTATCTACTGCTTGGAGTTGGAGTTTAAATTATATTGGCACAACAAGCATAAGGCCTCGATCGAGGAAAAGAATCCTGCGGCCAGAGCGTTTAATCTGCAGCATTATTTTCAAGAACATGATTGAATATTTCTGTGTTTGACACAATTCTAGAGACTTTCTGCAGACACCATGCATATTAATCTTGCATAAAAAAATCCATGGCATGCAAGCGGAAATAAAAAAAATAAAATCCAATCTAGGCGCCGTCCATGAAGTACAATAGGGCCATACGAACTGTGAACATTCAATTCAAACAGGAGAATCAGAATATGACATATGACATATGGCGAACATTTCCTTTAAAAAAAATGGTAGCTACAGCTGCAGTGCAGTGACCAAAGATCATGACAGACAGTGATCGGGAAGCCAATGCTTCCGTCCTACACACACATTCCAGGGACCTTCATTTTCGAAACAAAATGCCCATCACCAGCTAACTTTGACATTGCAACAAGGAACGGACTTTGAAAGTCGAAACACCCGGACTTGTGAAATTTCCGGACTTCTGCTGGACACGTGTCATGTGATCTATAGTTTTTAGTTTTATGCCTTGACCATCACTAGACTGATTTTGCCATATGTTGGGAAAGAGAAGGGTTTACTAGTACAATGGAACGGAACTCATTTGGTTTGTACAGTGAGAACACTCTGATCCTTACCTGTTCTTTTTCAGGATGGGAGTACTAGTACTAGTAAACCACTGACAACCTAGGAGCTCCACGAATCGCCTTTGAGATACTCCATCCCTAAAAAATGCAATTCTACAATAATAATTTTTTTTTGCTTACTATGTTAAAATATATCAAGTTTAAGCAGATTTTTTTAGTAAAAGATACTACTCCTTCCGTTCCTTAATATAAGTCATATAGTTTTTAGCACCAATATTAACGCACGGCTTGGGGAAGGATGTGAGACCGAGGAAAAAAAGGGAAATCATGTCATCTTCTCTCTCCCAATCAGATTGCTTCCTAAATCTAAGGGATTGGTTGGGACATGTGCTATGTACGGTGGGAAAGTTTCTAAACTAATCGGCGTGGGAGCTGATACATACCTATATTTTGGAATTTTCTTTAGAAATCTATATGGCTTATATTAAGGAACGGAGGGAGTAATATTTATCGTACTACATAAGTATCATTAGAGTTGTCACAAACTTTGTAATATGTTTATTTGGTGTGTTAAATTTTAGATATTTTAATCGAGAATGAAACAAGAATTGTATTTTTTTTAGACGAGGTGGTATCAGATTTGGAATCACACAGACAGTGAAAATTATGTCGTTGAAAATTATGTCGAAGAGGTCAGTCAAAATGGCACCTGTGACTCACTGAATGCAAGGATTACATGTAGTAAACCAAAGTATGGACAGCCCATAGAAGACATCTCACGGATAGCGTTCAGTTGGACCTGACACCTTGTCCCAAAAAAAAATGGACCCCCTTTCAAAAAAAAAAAAGTTGGCCCTGACCATTTTTTCCCCAAGACAACCAGTTGGGCCATGCTCTGCCACATACTTGCAGTCCAGCAGGAGCTGCAGGACCCTCCATGAGCGTTCTGAAGAAAACTGCAGCAGCTCTGTTCGGAAGTTTTGCCGCTGCACCGTGCAAATTCAACTTTGACATCACTATTATATTAAGTTCAGAAGTACAGCAACCTGCCTCTGCTTAGATTGACACCCAACTAGTTCCCAGTCTGCGTAGCAGACAACTCTGGGTCTCCTATTCATAATTCGCCTGGAATTCAGATCAGTATTTCCCAAGTAAAACTGAAATCAATCACGTAGCAAACAGATAAATCGAACTGGAAACCAAACGACACGATGCACATCATCACATGCAGTAGAGAACCACGTTAGCTGACTGACAGCACTGCTGCTGAACAAGTAGGTGAAGCAATAGCTAACGCCCGGAGTTTTCAATCATCACACATGCATGCATACCTTACCTAAGCCACAGTCACGCATCATGCGTTCGGTTGTTACAGGAAAGGTTCACAACCATCTGAATACATAACCAACCATGCAACAGAGAGAAGCTACAGAAATACCGAAGATAGCTAGCAGTTCATTGGTTTCGGATACACTTACTTAAGAGAGAGAGAGAGACAGAGTAACCATCTGTGAGCTGCAACTGACAGGTGAAACCACCGAACCAGCAATGGAGCCAGGCACCTGCCGCGCCTACAGCATGCTGTCGGTCCTCGCCAGCAGACGCCTGCAGAAGTTGAGCGGGACAGATGGCATCCTGTGGTGGAACCTGGGGTGCCTCAGTACGTACAGGCCTGCGAGGAAGACCACGACGTGGAACGGGGTGACGTACAGGACGATGGCGGCGATGAAGCAGAAGACCATGAACAGTGCAGTTGCCCTTGGATCCCTCCAGCTCAGCAGCGACTGCAGCCGCTCGCCCTGCGTCGCGAGGTCGCCAACCACGGTCTGGATCCTCCCCGCAACGCTGCGCAGCCTGTCATAGCGCATCCGATGTCCGGCGTGCGGGAGGTGGGGAAGGTGTCGAACTCCTCGTCGAGCTCGTCGGGGTGGGCAGTCTCTGCGTGGGAGAGGCGGGTGTCCATGTGCGGCGGCTTCCTTGGCCGCCACCTGTAGTACCACACCCCGATCAGGAACAGGTAGAGGAAGATTATGGGCAGTATCAGCTCTGGGTATAGAACCAGTATCACAAAGAGGACATGGATCAGTATGGTGGTCAGCGGGTTCCTCCAGTGACAGATCTGATCAAACCACTTCGCCACTGCAATCAAGGGGCTCAGGACACCCATGATGCGGAAGAAATTTGCCTTGCTCTTTCTCATGCTCCACATGTGCGAGTCCACGTCAAGCATATACTCCACAATTTCCTTTCGCAGTGGTGGCTCTGCACGGCCCAGCCTTGTGGAGACAATGTTTGTAGCTTGGCGCCTCAGGTTGTCCACCTGTATCACGGACAACGGGTGCACATAGTGCATCTTGGGCAGCAAGGGCTGTGAGTACAGATGCATCATGTTGAGCAGTGATGAGCATGTGAAACGGACAGCAAGCTGCACCTCACCCATCTTCTTAACGCCACCAGGTGTCAGAACAAGAAGAGGGTATGAGTGGGTATACATCCGATCAGTTTCAAGTGTCGAGAGGCGGATGCGGACCTTCCCAATTCTGGTATCACGGGCACCATTGGCCTTTTCCCCATCATTCAGGTGGCAATTGTCAAATACACCGATTGTGACCACAGTGCATGGGTCATACACCTCCCAGGTACTGTTCATTCCGTTTGGGAGTGAAACTGTCGATTATAGTCCTAGTACGCACCCATTTCTGTCCATACTTTGCAACACAATAGGCATCAGTTGTGCCACGCCCATCCTTGGTCTTCATTGGCAACAGGCCCTGTGCTGTCAAGATACCCAGCTCAAGAATGCCAATGCTAGGTTTCCACAGAGGCTTTGCAGTTGGCCTTAAATCACTACTGTAATGTGTTGACTCATCCAAGACATGATATCCACCTTCAAGACAAATTCTCAAGTGAATCCGACTTGAAAACTTGGTCTCTTTCTTCTGCTCACCATCAATAATCACATGCTTCTTAAGGTTATACCACTGGCTGGTTAGCAACCTGTGATCCAGCCGCCGGGGTACATGCTGCAGTGAAATTATTGTCCTTCCAATTACTTCATCCTTTCCTGGGGCCACCCTGTCCTCTACACTCAAAATTAGGTGCTCTTCAAATGGCTCAGCTGCAACAAACATCAAGTCTTCATTCCACATTGGATTCAAGGTCCGGCTTGCTAATACCCTGGTTCTAAGGACTTGGTTGCCTAGCATTGCTTTGACATAAACCTCAGGGAACCTGGTCTTGTCATTTGGTATAAGATCCTGAGCTTCAATGACATTGACACGGAGATACCAAAGCTTTGGAGTAAGATAGACTTTCGAATTTCGATCTAATGCTTGCAAGGCCATCGTCAGGGACAGACGCTGCATCAGAATGCCATGCTTCAGGGAATGCTTCATCTGCTTGAGTGCCCATCCAAACAGCCAACATCAACTCCCCCTTTACCTTGTGCCCATTTTGGTCTTCCAACCGATACCATTGTGGAGCCAATGGGCTATCAGGTGGCACTCTCTTCGGGACCTCATTCAGATCAAATATAACATGCCCAATGAAGTCATCCTTGACAAGATCCTTGTCCTTGACCACAATCTCCACAACTGATGACTGAATGCGCTCCTTTGAGAAGGCCCTGATTCCACTCTGGGTTGTTCTTCTTCTCGAAATGCCGAGTTTGGCCCTTATAATTTCCTAGCTTCACCTCAACATACGGGTCACAGCTCCCAGTGATGTCCTTGCTTGGAAGTTCCCTTGCTTTTACCACTCTTACATAAAGGTACTGCGTCTGCTCAACCAGGTCATAGGTGGTGGTGAGCTTGTCACCAGCAGCTGCACCACCAAGGTGAGGTGAGGTGAGGTCTCCTTCAAGGAGTACTCCTCCGGACGAAGCGGTGGCCTCTGCATCATCTTGAACAAAGACGATGGTTCCACCAAACTTCTACTCACAGACTTGACAAAGTGCCAAGAAATCCCAGTTGTCCCTTGTCCTAGACCAGCTAGAACAGAACAAAAGTAAACAACTAGCTTTAGATAGCTATTACAAGGAAAGAACATTAATGGACAATAATAATATTAAATGAAGATGAAACTAGTACCTCTGCAGTAAGCTTGTCAGGCTACACGGCTTAAGAGATTTTGAACATTTCCTCATCTTGCACTGCGGGAGGAAACCAGAGAATGCACTCTACATCTCCAGTCAGGGGAAAGGACCTGCAGCAAGTATGAAACTGGAATGAACCAAACAGGTAGTGTAAAGGAACTGCATTTCACTCGATCTAACCCTGAGAACTACAGCTATCTGACCAGGGTTCCAAAAAGCGGCACTAGAGAGAGCTGTGAGAGATGGAGGAGCTGAAAAAAGTAGATCTCCTCACCGGCTCCTTGTCCCTTCTCACGCGGGATGGACGCCGCATCCCCTGGATCCACTCGCTGCGGCTCCTCCGCCCTCCTCACGCGCGTAGCCGGCGACGGAGAAGAAGCCCGGCGGCCAGGAACGACGGAGGGAGGCGGGGCGGCGATGAGAGGCGAGACAGCGCGGGAGGCAGAGCGGAGCGGAGGAGGCGGATGCGCGCCGTCGCTCGGCGGCGCGACGGGAGGTGTGGGGCGGTGGTGGTAGTCCGTGCGGGAGCGGTGGGGCTAAGGAGTAAGGACACACGCACGAGGTAGTAGTAATATAATATAATTATACATATATATACCCTAACAAACATTCCACCCCGCCCCGCATTTCATATTGCAAACCCCGTTGCGACATAAATTCGTTTGGATTGATTTGGTGTTGACGTTCCAAATTGGAGCATGTGATTCATGTAGAAAAGTTTTAATGGTGAAAGCGACTCTATAGTCTTTCGCTGTTCCGTCTTCAGTCCTGGTCGTGACGTGTGTATAATGCATGCGTTGTTTCGGTACATGGTTGCCAAATTGATTCAGCACGTACGTACCAGCTGCAACCACCTTGTGAGCATGCTATGTAAACATCACAACGCAAAATCGAACGCCAGATATACGCAAAAATCCACCGACAAGAGGAAAGAAGGCAACTGCCATGCCGTAGCAAAAAAACGAAGCAAACGGCCCAACCAAAAGCCATGCACCGCGCGTAACAAATTATTAGGCGTAGTACGGAGGGCCTTGGCGCAAAAGCTCCATGACCCCGCCCCCAACGAGAGCCGAGAGAACACTCGATGGCTCCTAATGCTGACCCGCCGCACCGTCTGTGCCAAACCAGGATCACGGGTCGAACCGCTCTAGCTAAACCGATATCTCCCTTTATAGTCGTGTGCCTCTGATAACAATGAGTAACATTTCTGATCTCGATCTCGTTCATTTCGTGCATTACAAAAATGTTCTCTCCCACATGAAAGCTAGAGCAACTAATTCAAGAAATGCAAAAAAAAAAAGGCTAGCTAAGGAATTAGTCAACTATACTACAAATTTGTTTAAATATTGAACTTCATTTTTTTCTCCTATTTTGAATGATGATTACCTAACGTCCGCTTGACTAAACTGCGACAATGACAGATAGATGATTATATAAAACAAATGTGAGGACACTTTTATCCTGTTCGTTTGGCCGTGGCTTGCCGTAAACGATCGTAAATTTTCAGCCGGAACAGTATTTTTCTCTCACACAAACCAGCCAGCGGTACTTCTTCACGAACCAGCAACGATACGAACCAGCCAACCGAACAGGCTGTTTGTGCTGCTCTCCTTTGACGCGTTTTGCATGATGTTGCTTCTCTAAGAAGTACTTCTAACCTTTGAAATTGAAATAGGACATTCAGAGAAAACACTATAGTCCTGCAACAAAAGAACATCAAAATAAGATTCAAAATAATGGTATATTATAGCAATGGGAGAACAATAGTGCAATAAATTGTTACAGTAATGAACAACACCCAAAGAAATATGACTTTGCTTAAACAAAAACATTTACATGGTGGCCCAAGGCCATAAGAGGGAAAAAGATTTGAGCGGAACACATTCTTGGTGGCCCCTTAGCCTGCAGCATTTCAATCGCCCCTGCTCTGTGTTCTCTCTTTTTTTCGCGACCGGGGAATATAGCCCGTTTTTCATTAAGCAGAGAGAATTACACGATGCAGCTACGAGAGAACCCTCATAGCACAGATTATAAACCACCAAGCTAGTGGTGAGTGATCTGGAGTAGAAACTAAGAGCAAGGAAAAAGGATACAAAAGATGGCGACTGCCCACGACACCAAAACCTACGAACTGAGCCTATAAGAAAAAGGATACGACATCGCAATGATCACCTACACAGAAGACCGTCCAGCAACAACAGCAGCAAAGCATCCTCCAACGAACCAAACGGCGGCAAAGCATTCGCCAACGAACCAACCAGCGCCCAAGCATCCGCCGGGGAACAAGCGAAGACACCCACTACGACAAAGCATCTGTAGCAGGGGAAGGGCCAGGTCACTCTTCGCAGTAAAGCATCTACCAGAGAGGAGGCCATCGACAACGGCGGCAAAGCATCCGCCAACAAACCAAACGACGGCAAAGCATCCGCCAACGAACCAACCAGCGGCCAAGCATCCACCGGGGGATAAGCAGCAGTGGCAAAGCATCCGCTACGAAATCCACGACAAACCGAGCAAGGTCAACAGCTGCAGGATAGACCAATGCGAGTGGAAATGAAGCAGAACAGGCACAATGAGTGACTCCTCAAGTAACCGACGGTAGGAACTAGGCCGATTCTTCAGCGACGCCTTCAGGAAGGGGAGGACGCCCATGGCAGTGACATGGACGTCATCGCCGCTGGCCTTAGAGGCTTCTAAGGCGGGTCTTTTCGCCCAGAAACCGGTGGCACAGGAGCATGGGGCTCAGAGAACGATGCCTCCAAGGAGGTATGTGGTGCTAAAGGCGTCACCGTCGTCCGCCCGGACACCACCGGACTGAGCTTTCGCCCGGAGCTCCATGCATCCAGAGGCACCATCCCCACGAGGCACAGGAACCGATGGGTGCCACGGCGCCAGGGCGCAGACCCGAGGAGAGTGGACAGCCGCAGGAAGGGGTTGGCCGCGACACCAACGGCTGGACGCCGCCTCCGCGCGCCAGGCATCGCTTCCGCGCACGCTACCCCTGCGCTAGGCACCCCCGCCTGCACGCCGCGCCGTACACCGGAGTTGGAGTAGATGCCGCCTTCCCCCCCTAGCCGCTGCAAAACGGTAGATCCGGGGAAGAGGGGGGCAGATCCGGCCATGGGTGGCCCGGATCCGCCCCGGCGGCCGGCCGGTTCGACGAAGAAGGTAGGCGCCGGAGATGGGGGAGAAGCGCCACGCCACCTGATGCAAAGGCCGTAGATCCGAGGCGGAGGATGGCAGATCCGGCCATGGGAGGCCCTGATCTGCCCCGCCGGCCGAGCAGTTCACCAGAGGAGCAAGGTGTCAGGGATGGGGGAGGAGCGGGGGAGCAGAGAGAGTGGATGGGAGAGGGAGCTGCAGCAGGCTGCCGTTTTTAGTGCCGCCTCCACCGCTCGCCGGCGAGCAGCGGCGGCGGCCGGAGGGGGTGCCGGGAGGGGGGTTCTCGCGGTGGGCGGTGGGTTGCCCCCCCCCCCCCCCCCCCCCCCCCCGAGTCGCCTCGCGAGGATGACGAGGGGGGCACAGAAACCTACTGTTGACCCTTCCCCCTGCTCTGCATTCTCGCACCACCATCCTCAGTTGCTGCATATTTCCAGATCGACTGAATATTTGACTAGAGACTAGAGAGCAGAGTTGTACTCACACTTCTCCAAGAAAAATATTAACACCATGATCTGGTCTGCCCCTTTTTATCTATAATATGATGGTCAAAGCTGGGAGCTACGCAAATCATTACCTCTTTATTTCAAATTTTGCTTGACATGTTCCAATCAGGAAAAAGGCATCCAGGATTGAATAGTGTAGTATAACATACTTTCCTCAAACGACAATGCTAACATTTTTTAAAACTGTAGATGCCCAAAGTCTCACAAGTATAAATTTAATGAAAAACAAAGCCGGTAGGTCAAGAAAGGAGGAAAAAAGAACTTCCTCAAAAGAAAGAGGAGTAACTATATATTGAGCAGTATAGTCGCTTCCTCAATTGGTCCAGATCCTAAGCGTCCACTCTAATGAAATGCCGTGTAGTCTCTCATTTATACGCAGCACAATGCTGAAAGCTATATGTGCTAAACAATCTAACAAAAATGCTCTCTGAAGGAGAGAAAAAAAAATCAAAGTAGTACACCTTCAGTTATGAGTTAGTCTTCAATTCAGTCTTCACAGACTGAAGGACCATTTGTAGAACAGTCCAGTGCAGCATACCCTCCTGAACAGCTAAATGGACCATGTCTTGTAGATGGCAAACACCATGAGTAAAGGAATGAAGAAGAAAAGTACTGGCGCATGGAGCAAAGGGTTCATAGCATAAGCCTTCACAAGCGCTCTGCAAAGCTGCATAAAGATAAGGGGTCAGAAAATTGTTTGGAATAGAGATAACTGCAAGCACAGAAACTTGTGCGTGTGCTTTTATACCTTCCAATGTTTCCATAGAACCACCACGCAAAGAACACACAGAAATTTCCTTATCCAGCGACCATTCCAAAAGTTTTCATGCTCTATCTGTCTCCTGCTCTTTTGGTAGTAATCATCTTTCTTCTTTCCTGATCGAGAAAGATAATGCTCTCGATATGCTGCTCTCTCAGCAGCCATGGCAGCTAAAATCACAATAGTGGGTAGTAACACAAAACAAAGGTGTGGTAGAACAATGACCATGACATCTGGAATCCCAGCATGGACTACTTCGTTGCTACTATTGGGTCCTTTTAGAATCCAACCTTTATATGTCATGTATGTCAGGCTACCATCTTCAGTAATAGGGTGACCAAATAACCAAGGTATACAAACTAAATAGATAGCATATAGCAGGAGCAATAACCATACAAGAATCACCCTGGCAAGTTCAACAAAAGAACAGATGAAACCACCAACTAGAGATTTCAACAATGTCCTCTGCCTACCATATGTGCATAGACATTTATATGTGAACTGATCTTTGAATACCACTGCTAAAACTTGTGGAACAAGAAGCAATGAAAAAATTAGAGAAAAGGCACACCAGAGTGCAGGATGATATATTGAAGCCCACTGGATACCCATCACAAAAAACTCTTTCCATGTCCAGTTCACTCTTGCAGACAAGCCGTTAACAGAGAATGGCCTCAACTGACTGACACTTGTGTCACCTGTTATATCCATCACTTCAATTTGGAGCCAATATCGGCTGGGAGAGGAATCTTCAAATGCCCTCCAGTTCCATGGTATCAAATACATATTTCCTCGAGTTTCATTGGAATCCACCCTTTTCATTTCAGAGTCAATGACTACTTCAAGAGTTCCTGGTCTTGAGTCATATATTTTTACAGAAACAGATACTATCTCATGTTTCGAGAAAACAAGAGCTCTCACGGTATCAAAAGACGATGCCCCCGTGACATGACATTTGAAATCACGAAAAGCAGAGGCTCTCTGCATGAATCTTGAATCAAGGGGAAAGGTAGGTAGTATGATTATGCTCTTTGAGCCTAATCTGAAATCTATATCAGTATAGGAGACATATCCATCATCAATTGCTAGTACCCTCAAACTTCTGCTCTTTCTCCAATCACCCATCTCCCATTCCCAGAACTCTTCAATATGAGCTGCTTCTTCAGAACAGTTTTTGTTATTACTCTGGATTGCGTCTCCTTGGTGCATGTTAAGTTGGTAGTAATGCTCTGATAATGATGGTTCCTGGACTGCCCGATGGTAGTATCGTTTCAAGTTCTTCCCGAACCTTGTATGAAGATGCCCACACAAGTATGCTGCCAATGATTGTTTTAGAAAAACATCCTTGATACTTTTTCCTGACTCTGTTAATGCTGAGAAAGACAACGGGAAGTGCCCAAATGCAATTACTAGGAGTACGTCCTTAAGATCAAGTTTTATTAGTAGTCATGATTACTTCATTAGTTAACCATTCTAAGTAAGCATCTGTTCTACTTTTAAGCAAGGGTTGAGCAATCAGAACCATTTCACCATCTTTTATCTTCCAGTTCTTACTACGGTGCTAGACCATAGCTAAGTCATACCGTCTCATGAAAACGGCGATTCGTGAACCAATGTATCACAGCTGGGTACCCCAAAACACACGCCCCGTTTGTACCCTAGACACAAACAAGACCAACCCATTCCACTCCTGTCACAGGGTCTAGGTCCCAGTCCAAACTTGAACTTCAAGCCCCTATACTTGAGACCTGGTCTCAATATGGTGCTTAGACCTCCTCATTTCCTCGCCTCCAATCAATCGGTCCGAAAAGAGTCAGAACCCACGATAAGATCGTAACGAGCCTTCCCGCTCCTATAAGCAAGTATGTACTCATGATAATAAGTCTGTGACCTGACTACCATCCACAGCAATAGACGGTCCTTAATCGACACGAACAGGAAAAACAGTGTAACCAAGGTAAGCCTCGTTGGCCACGGGACACAACCTGTTATACCCAACAATACCCATACCTTATTCTTACCCTGTCTCTATTTTTTCTTTCATCATTTTATCATGAGAGTAAATATAATAATCACTTATTGTGAGTAACGACAGGTTACTCATGCTACCGAAAACCTAAGCATAGCAGCTACTCAAACCTGCACTAGTAAGACTCATATATATATATATATATATATATATATATATATATATATATATATATATATATATATATATATATATATATATTCAGTGATTATCAAAAATAAGGGTTATGCACCAGGGCTTGCCTTGAACAGGCGCGGTGTCAGCTGAGTCAGCTAGTGGCGGCTCCGGGACCTCCCCTACATGAGAATCTCCTCCTCATACTCCTCGATGATCTCCTCGAACTCGTGATCACCGGTGGTCACGATCTCTGCCAACTCATTCTCTACATGCATGCGACGATGATGCAATACTTAGCATTTAGGCAACAACAACTCTTAAACTAAGAATACGCATATTAAGCTACTAAGCTAGCTCTAATGACTAAGGCACCAAGCTAACTATCATCTTTACCAAGCAAAGTGTCGGGTCCAACTAACAAGCACCTAGCTTTACAAATGAAGGATATATCTTTATTTCTACTAATGATTTAATGTATATGGAAACAAAGAGCATTTAACTACCCTAATGCTTAGTCTATTTTAAGGCTACAAAAATTACAGTAAGCACATAATAATACAATGAAGCTAACATAAAAATTTCAGAACTAAAGCTATCACCAATTTATCACAAAAATTTCCTACAATATTTAACCTAATAATATTGAGCACTCTCAAATAATTTAATAGCTCCTAGTATCAATATGTATATATATGAACTAAATACACTAACAGATAAAGCATAATTTTAGGAACCTAACAAAATTTGTTTCATAATTTTTGGACACCGACACGATTTTATATTAATTGCCAAAGATCAGCTCGGAAATTAAATTAGAAAACTATTTCTAATTTCTTATGAAAAAGAAAAACGAATCCTCCTGCGCACACCCTCAGCGACCCAGCGCACGGCGGTGCGACGGCTGGTGACACAGCGCGGCTGCGCCAGCCACTAGGGACCTGCAACAGACCACCTAACGGGCCGGTGACCATCTCTGACCCTAGCGGCTACGCTAAGCGGTGGTGCGTGGTGACACGACTGGCTGGGGAAAGCTGAAGCGGCACGCGGCCATCCGCGACGGCGACGCCACTGTTCCGATGAGCTGAGGTAGCTACAGGCCTAATTGGTTAGCGCGTGAGCATCAGAAGGCTATCATTGACTAGGGCGAGGTGAATGTTGGGGTAGAGGATGACGGAGGAAGGTTGGCCACGTGCGGCCAAGCCGTGAGGCAGCGCACCACGGCGGCACGGTCACGTCAGCAACGATGGGGAGGCGATAGCGGTTCCGCTGACGTGCGCAAGGTGGAGAGGGAGGCGAGATGAAGCTGGTGGTGCAAGTGAATTGGCTCAGGAGGGACGGTAGGAGGGCTGCCCACATACACGGTCGGACGCGGCCTTATCGGTACGGCGACGGAGAAACTCTAAAATTGGAGCTTGGCAGTGCCTTCTTCATGGCTAGGTGGGGTCAGGCAGCGAGAGCACCTGATGGTGAAGACGTGGGTGCGCTGAATTAAATGGAGGTGATTACTCGATGGCGTGGCTTGACGACGGCAGCAGAGGGAGAAAGAGTGAAAGAGAGAGACGGGGCACGGCTGGTGGGCTCGGCTCGGCCTTGCCTTGGCAGGATGCGGTCGGCGTGATCGTGGAGGCCCACGCGCAGGCGCTAGCAGACAGACGCGCGCGTTCACGACCGGCGTGGCCCACGTGTCGTAGTGCCATCAACGACAAGACGACGACGAGCCCGGCCACGTGCGCGCGACAGAGGCGACATCGCACTAGGTCGGCAGCGGCACAGAGATGTAGAGGGAGGCACGGATAGGATGGCGAGGCGACGGCACCGGCAGCGGCTGTGTCGCAGCGCAGGGCGGTAGTGCGGCTGCGTCACGGCTGCTGCGGCGGCTCCGCGTGCCAGAAGCCAACGGCGGCCAGGCCACAGCCAGGCCAAAGCAGCCGTGGCCGGCCACTCGCGGCAGCGCACGTGCGCGGAGGATAGCCAGCGTGGCGACGCCGAGTGCCCGAGCGTGGTCACCGCGCCCACGCGGTCAACCAGCCTGAGACTGTGTCGTGTACGAATTTTAAAGCGCCTATAAAAACTAAACGGTTGCTTTTGGACCTTAACCATCTTGACCATGCTCAAGATGGCATATGAGGCTACCAATCCGAGCTATAACATAGCATGTTTTCTTAACCCAATTTTACAAAATAAATTACCAAATATGGCATTGTCTAGCTGTCTATACACTCAAAAATCTTCTAAGTTTATGAGCTGAATTTGATTCCAAGTTGCATTTCTAGGCTATTAGAAATATTGGCTAGCAATGTTATTTTTCTACGGTAAGTATTTTATTGCCATCTACAAAGTTCATATTTCAAACTTTATTTAAGCGCTACATATGTTCTATAGTGTTTTTTTCAATAAAAAATAGTTTTAAACCCTATTTAATATACATAAGCTATTGAATCAACTTTCATGTAACATTTTTATTTATCATTTTAGGTTATAAGAAATTGATCTATATATTTTATCACATGCACTAACACAAAAATACGTTTAGTCTCAAAGTTTTATCAATTATCCAAAATCGGGCTTTCAACCCTGCGTGGCCGCGTGGAGTTGGTTGTGCTAAACCGAGCGGCGGGAAGCTTCGTCGAAATTTCCTTTGAGGAAATCTGCATGCTGCTCCTCCTCCTATATTTAACCGCGTGGGGCCCACATTTATGTAAAAGGAGATCAGCCCTGACCTGTTTGGCTGGTGCTGATACGATCGTAGCTAGCTGGTTTGGTACGAGAGAAAAATACTATTCTGACTAAAAAATTTAGTATCGTTTACGACCGAACAGGCTTATTTGCAGCTGCTGCATACCTACATGCGTTGCCTGCTAACCGCTCGGCAATGGAAGTCGCGCAGGGTGCGCGTGCGTGTCGGTCCTCCAGTCCTAGGCCCGTGCCTGGTTGTGCAGAGGGGCACGTGCTTCCCGTGGACAGGAGGGAGCGGAGCGCGAGGGGTTGCGAGCCGCGGAGCGCGAGTGGCCACCTCCTGCCATTGGGATAAGAGGGCCCGCGCGTCAGCTGCTGTATCTCTTATGACTGTTGAGGAAGTGAACGTTGGGCTGGCTTGTGCCTAGGCCTGGCTGCGTGCGTGGGAAGCATGGCCGAGCGCTGCTGCTGGGTGCGTGGCCTGGTGAGGCCGGCTGGCTGGGTGGATAAGGCAGTGCCTTTCCCCTCCTTCCCCATCTCTCCCCATTCTAACTCTTGGAGAGGAAAGTTAGGGTTCTTCCTCCGCTTCTCTTTCCCATAATTTGAGCTAAAATTTCTAAGAGAGATTGAGTGTCCTTTGTAGGTGTGGATGAGAGGTCAAAGATCCACCTCCTCCCTTCTTCTCCCTCTCTAAGCTTAGTGCTGATTTGTGAGAGAGGTTGAGAGACCTAGTGTGTGCATTCGAGATTTTCATTTGGTGGCCATAGGAAATCTTTGTGGTTGAGGATTTCTGGTTACTCTTGGTGATTGTCATCACCTGGACAGCTTGGAGGTTGTGCTCTCCGTCGAAGCACACAAAGAAGATTGTGCGGTGCTCCGAAGAAGAGATTTGTGAGGGGCATTGTGCTCGCTCCGCGGAAGCCGCGAAGAGCAACTCTAGTAGAGCGTGTCATTGAACTACCCTAACTTGTGGCCAGGTTCTTGCGGCACCCAACATGTGGGCGATGTTTGTGAAACATCTATTAGCCGACGAACCACCAAATGAGCGGTCGACACAACGGGAACTAGCTTGGTGGCAACCAAGTGAACCTCAGGATAAAAATCACCGTGTCATCCTTATATTCCCGTTGGTTTGCATTCTTTTTTACACAAGCTTGTATTTATATTTCATATATCATGCTTGTGCTAGTTTACTTTTGTAGTAAATTAGTTGACTTGCTTAGTTTGAGTAGCTAAGTAATTTGCGCTCTCTAATTTGGCTTGTGTAGCCTTATTATTGAGCATTGCTAGTGAGCTTAGGAGCTTTGTGCTTTGCTTACTAGTTTGTGTAGGAGCTCCCTCGGTGCTTGAAGTACAGTTGCATAGGTTTGTGTGACCTTGCTACTAGAATTGTTTAGGTGAACTCTAACTAGCCCGACACCTTTGTTGTCTAATTAAGATCTTTTTATAAAGTGTTTGAGAACATAGATAGAGGGTTATAGTCTTGGCTAGACCGATAGTTTTAATTCCATATTTGTTTTGGTTAGCTGACACGTTTAATTTTAGAAAGGATTATTCACCCCTCTAGTCCGCCATCTCGGCCCTACACCCATATACTTCTACATGACACTACACTAGCACCTATTTGAGCCTTTTCTAGGGAGAGGTCTAGCCGATATACTTCATGGTCTTCCCAACACAAGATGTGAATTGTTGTGGATAGTTGCTGACTCTAAAGTTGACTGAAGATATGGAAATATGCAATGTGAGTTGTGTAGGAGGATATTGTACGAGATCACCCATTTACTTGTGTAGGGCATGGGTTCGATATATTCTGATTTTTTTATAGGATTGATCTTAGAAATGAGTTCTTTTCCCGCTCAATTTGTAACTTATTTGTGTATAGTTTGAAAATATTTTCTATAATTCTGTCAAATTCCCTTTGATACATTTTGGCTGAATCTTCCTCTATCTTTCTTATACTCTTTGTTTGTTGCTCGTCTTTGCTGGAATATGATCGACATGAATATGATCTTCTATTTTTTCTTTGTTATGCTTCTGATCCCTTGTTGATCATCAGGTTGCGGGAGTGCATCTTTGGATATCACTTCTACATCACGTGTTTGGTATTTTGAGGGATCACATCAGGTGTTTGGTTCTTGGTGTCTTGAGGGAGTAATTGGTTGAACTTGTGGCTTCTACTTCTCACGTGCTCATATATGTCTATGCACTGGATTTCTATGCAATGCTCTTGAGAAACTTCAAAGGTAGTTCTTGAAGCCTTGAAGGTGATTCCTTAAGGAAATTTTTGTTGTGCGACTTTGGAGAAACATGATATTGGCTAGTTCATACCGCCAATGATGAAATGTGTCGAGTACCATTATATAATCGTGACTATTTGTCATAAATCACAGCGGGGATGAAAATGGATGGAAACAGGCGAGAAAAATCCCTTCTGTTTCCATTTCTATATTTTTGGGGAAAATAGGATAGGGTTCGGAGAAGCCGTTATCATTTACGGAATCGGGATACACGGACACACGACAGACATAGAGACAGAGCATTAAGTCAGAATCACCTGATCTAATATTCTCAAGTATGCATGTATAAAGTCACACAACAATATACATTTATGAAGATTGGTCTAATATTCACTTCCATGCCATGTGTGTTAACATGTTAACACATATAATTAGTGATTAATAGATGTATTAACATAATATAAGGACATGTAATTGTTAGGCATATCCTGCATGGGATGAAAATGGGTTCATCCCATATGAAAACAAGATTTCACAAAAACAGGGCAGAGAAATCCTCTTCCATTTTTGTAAATATGAAAATATGATGGCAAATACAGAAACGAGTGAGACAAAAGTAAAAGGCAGGGCTGAGTTGGGATTCTTTTCACTTTGTTTTCGTCCCTATTCCCGATGTCCTTTCCCAAATAGCCTATGAAGCTTATGATCCCTCCATCCTGAAATATAAAGTATTTTAGGAATTTTAGGATATATCATAGGATAAAACAAATGATGTATGGAACTCCTCCATTAAGTGTAGTGTCGGTGCAGAAAGTGACCAACACGTAAATTTTTGTAGTTTTGTTGTACGTTGTGATCAGAGGTGGCCTAGCACTCAATGACATAGGGTTTATACTGGTTTAGGCAACGTGCCCTACGCCTAGTTTGAGTCGGTCGGTGACTTTATTCCTGAGCCCAGGTGCTCGAAGTTTGCTGTGAGGTTACAAACAGAAGGGAGAAAGATGGGTACAAGAGGTCCGATCGGGCTCCGGTCTGAAGGGTCAAGAGCGACGGGAGCTCCGCTATGCGCTAAGTGTTTGAGCGTGTGCTCGAGGTTTGAACCTAGTAGTTATGTCGTGTGCTAGTGAATTTGATCGATCCCCTTGTTGGGAGAGAGCGCATCCCCTTTTATAGATGAAGGGGATGGCCTTACAAGTAAGGGGAGAGAGTACGTATGCTACTAAGTCTTGTTGCCCACGCCGTCGGGTACAAGATGATGGTAGGCGCCCACAATACTATTTTATGTCAGATGCACGTGGGAGGTTGCGTCGTCTTATTCTGGTATGGTAGACATCGGTGCCTGCCATACTGTTGATGCCGAGAGGCATGCAGGGGGTTTTACCATGTTCGCCTGGTACGATAAATGCTGGCGCCCACAACACTATTGATGCCTAGAGGCATGTGGGGGAGCCTTACCATGTTTGTCTGGTATGGGAGTTGATGGCGCCCACAACACTGTAGGGAAAAATGTCGGCGCCTACAACATTGCGTGGGTTCTATCACGCCAGGAAGGTCGTAGGGTACTGTTTGGTAGGTGTATAGGGTATGGTCCTTGGTGTTGCGGTTGACTTGAGTGCCCTACCCTACTTTCTCTGTTTGTTTCCTGGTCCTTACCGAGTGGGCACCCCCGGTCGATTGGTCCCAGTCGGCTCTGATCACGCCAATTGGAGAAGAGCAGTAAGTAGGGGTTCGGCGCATCCCCAGTCGGAGACGCGGGTCGGAGTCAGAAGCGGTGTTTGGCTAGGCCTTCCAGTCGAAGAGGCCATCCGGAGGTGGGCCGGTGCCAGAAGCGAGCGTTGTTCCTTCTTCGTGAGGCCCTCCGGTCAGAGAGGCGGGCCAAAGTCAGAAGCGGACGCCGTTCCTCCTCGTCTAGGCCTTCTGGTCAGAGATTGGATTGTCCTTCTCACCCGTTGTTTAGGTGTTTTGGGCCAGCCCATGAGTTGCGCGTTGTTTGCAACGTTGTCTGCTAGGCTAAGCCTTTGTTGGGAAGTCGGTCGTGAGGGGCCCTGGGTTTATACACCCGACAGGAACCCCAGAGCCCCTAGGCGATTCAGGTAGACTCATCTAGGGGATTATTGTCTTGATGGTGGGTGCGCGCGAGCGCACTCGCGGGTGTAGCCCCCGAGCCCTCGGGCGATTCGGTTAGAATCGTCTAGGGGGTTTTCGTGTTGCCAGCGGGGGAAGTTTTGTTTTGTCAGTGGGTGCATGCGAGCGCACCCGTGGGTGTAGCCCCCGAGCCCCCGGGCGATTCGGGTCGAATCGCTTGGGGGGTTTTTTGTTAGTGGGCGTGTGTGCATGCATTTTAGTCATGACATAGTCATCAACCAAGGTGTCGTGTGTAGCTAAGGTAGTTGTTTTTAGGGATCGAGCGAGACGGAGCTCGCGGATGCTGGCGTCGAGCGTAGCCGAGGGATCAGAATGGACTCACGGATCTAGGTGTCAGGCGTGCCGAGGGATTTGGGCGAGTCGAAGTCATGAACGTAGGTGTAGCCGAGGTGTTTTTTGGGTGTCTTGAGCCCCTGAGCCCCGTTGGGCTTGGTAGGGGTCGGTTTGAGTTTTGTGCATTACCCCATCCTCGATTTCTCACAACCGGAGGGGCTAAGCTAACGGCGCTCGCCTCGATCGCTCGGGCTCGAGTAACGCGCTTGGTGAGCTCGCTAACAGGTATGATTGAGTGAAATCCAGGTCCATCATTCATGATAGGGTCAGCATAGCCCTCTTGTGACATTCCACTGCTCCTTAACCTACGACCCGGCAGATGCCTAGGTCATTCTAGAGACCAGCTCGGGTGGCCTGCTAGCCTCCCCTCGATGGAGATTCTGTGGGCTTGGTAGAGGTTTAGGATCGAACAAGAAGGTTGAGATAACCCTATCCGCTTCGGGGTAGACTAGATGAGGGCCACTCGAGGCTCATCTGCATTTTCTCTCCTGGCTCTGTTTGATGCGAGGCGGCCTCGAGCCCTTCGTGGGCCGGCCTTCAAGCCCCAGTCGGTCATCACTCATGTTGAATGAGGCTACTGCCGTTTTATGACGCAACACGGAGCGTTTGAATGCATTTGACTACATACGCAATGCTTTAGCCCCCGAGCCCTGGACGATTCGGGTAGAATCGTTCAGGCGGCATGGGTGTATGGAATGAATGCGCGTATGGATGTATGAATGATTTATATAAAGAAATAGTGGAGGTTGGTAATGTTACCTTGATTACTCGAGTGACAGGGTTTGAAGAGCTCCAATCGAAAATGTCCGACCGGGATCCATGCTCGTCGTTCATGACAGAGTCGGCATGGCCAACATGGGGCATACCTTTGCTCCTTACCTGTCTCTTAGTGTTTTCCTGAGCCGTTCAATTGACTTAGGAAGCTCGATGGTCTCTCATGGGTGGAGATCCCATAGTTGGGCCTTTCCAAGTCCCACCTGGGAAGGCGGAGGGCTACCTGCGCGTGGTGGAGCTTTGTTTCTCATGCTCAGTCGTGTGGTAGTGGTGGGCCATACCCAGGCCACGTCTTGTCTGACTAGGCATCGTTCTGTCGATCAGTGTGCATCCCATCAGTCAGGGCACGTCCCGCCGTTTCCCATCTGCATTGAATGGGGGAAGGGAGAGGGTTTCTCACCCTAATCCTTTCGCCTTTCCTCAACTACTTCGCCTCTTCTTTAAATAGGGGAAGGGAGAAGGAAAGAAGAACTCATAGACCCATTCGTGGTTTCGGGGCGCGATGTCAAGTTGGAGGTCCCCCAACGTAGATGAGATGGTGCTGGCCGCCATTGCCGAGAAGGGCTAGTTCCGCCGAAGGAGGTGGCGCACTGGAGGGTGTCGTATGTCGCTGGCTTTGTCACCGTTTGTAAGGCTTTTGTCGGGATGGAGCCGCTCGTGGACTCCTTCCGGCGAGTCTTCTCAGGGTGAGCCTTGTTGGAGAGGAAGATGCTCAAGACTACACTGGTGGAAGGTTTCGCCCTTGTAGCTGCTCAGGTTGGCCAGTTCATAAAGTTTGATGAGATATCTTCCAGCCACGGTGGCCATACCTTGGCGAGCAGCGTCCCTACCTAGGATCTACCTCGACTTCTTGAGAAGGTCAGGAGCTCCATGCTCTTCTATTGAGCATCTATGGGTGCGACACCCTTGAGGTGCCCGTTGCACTCATCGAAGTCGAGGGAGCGGAACTGGGTGGGGCCCTTACGGCGGTGGTTATGTCCGGCAGCGTGTGCCATGGCCTCTTCTTTGGCATCAGCCGATGCCATCGAGCGGCCACAGTAGTATTTAGAGTAAAAGCAGTTAGCAAATGTAATCGTTGAGTTCGTGGAGGAGCCCCCGTGTGAATAGTTTTTGTATCAATGAATACATTAGTTCTATTTTTGTGATAGAATTACTATTCTTTCCTTGTTTTTTATCCTAGCATAGCATTGTTTTTATCCTTTCTTTTTTCGCACCTACCCGTTCGTTCCGTAGGCTACAGCTTTTAAGAACCTAGGCATGGCCCGTGGGGCTCGGCTGCTTGTAATCGTAGGTCATGGTGGGGTGCGTTCGGTTGGGAGTAAGAACAAAGTCACGTAGGGTAATCAAAGGAATGGAATACACTTTCGTTCAGGGATGAAGTTTTTACCATGTGATAGTAAAAAGAGAGGTAGTATTTAGTATTGTACCCTCATGGAGCCCCTGAGCGACCCGGGCTAAAAGTGTTCGGGCTAGGGTGCTTTACAGGAGCAAGTGTTGAATAAAAGCGGTAAGACTGAATTTAGGGGAAAAAACAATGTAGTTGTTCAATGTTCCAAGTGTTGGTGAGAACGTTGCCGTTGTCGTCCTTCGATCGGTAGGCGCTCGATCGGATCACTTCGGTCACTGTATAGGGCCCTTCCTCTGGTGGAGAGAGTTTGTGTTTTTCCTTCGTTGATTGGGTCCTCTAGTGCACGAGATCACTAACTTCGAGGATCCTCCCCCTGATCTTCCTTTCATGGTACCTGCGGAGAGTTTGCTGGTAGCGAGCGGAGCGGATGATGGTCATCTCACGGGCCTCCTCGAGTAGGTCGACTACGTCTTGCTGAGCTTCCATGGCTCGGTCATGGTCGAAAGCCTTCACTCTTAGGGCGTCGTGGTCGAGGTCGAAGGGTAGCACTGCTTCAGCTCCGTAGGCTAGGAAGAAGGGTATGAACCCTATGGATCGGTTCGGGGTCATTCTCAGGCTCCTGAGGATCGCTAGGACCTCTGTAACCGATCGACCGATGTACTTGTTGAGTCGGTCGAAGATGCATGACTTAAGTCCTTAGAGGACCATGCCATTGGCACGCTCGACCTAACCGTTAGGACATGGGTGTCTGACCGAGGCCCAATCGATCCTGATACCGTATCCATCACTGAAGTCCAGGAACTTCTTTATGGTGAAGTTAGTCCCGTGGTCAGTGATGACGTAGTTAGGAACATCGAACCGGTAGATGATGTCGAGGAAGAATTTGTCCATCTCTTCTAAGCGGATGTTGGTGATGGGCTTGGCCTCTATCCACTTGGTGAAGTTGTTGACTGCTACAAGTAGGTGAGTGAAACCACCCGAGCCCTTTTTTAGAGGTCCTACCATGTTGAGGCCCCAGACCATGAATGGCCAGGTGATGGGGATGGTTTGAAGCTCCTGTGCCGGCAAATGAGTTTGCCAAGCATAAAATTGGCATCCCTCACACCTACGGACGACCTCCTCTATAGCCCTACACCTTTCATAGTCGAAGCGGCGCAGACGTTGCTTAGCGGGCTTCAAGCCCAGGATGAGGCACAGTGCGTGCTCGGCGATGTCCCGTGGTATGCCCGGCATGTCAGATGACTTCCATGCAAAGACATCGCAATTGGCGCGTAGGAAGTCGACGAGCTCGCATTCCTATTTGGCCGAGAGTTGGGTCCTGATTCACACCGTCTTGGTTGGGTCGGTGGGGTCGATTCCCACCACCTTGGTCTCCTCGTGCTTGTGGAAGGCCATCGAGGAGGTTGGTTTGTTGTCGTCCGGGACTGCTGGGATCGATGACTCCTCGAGTCGCGGGAGCTCGGACGAGTTGATGACCATGGTGGCAAGCTCGAAATTCTTGCGGTCACACATGAAGGCATGCGAGAAGGCGCTGCTCACGGTGATGATGTCGTTTGGTCCTGGCATCTTCAGCTTGAGGTAGGTGTAGTTGGGGATTACCATGAATTTAGCGTAGCATGGCCGCCCCAAGATGGCGTCGTAGGACCCTGGGAAGTCCACCACTTCGAAGATGAGGACCTCCGAGCAAAAGTTGGCTCGGTTACCAAATGTGACGGGCAGGTCGATCTGCCCAAGTGGGTATGCCTGCGCTCCTAGGATCACCCCGTGGAAGGGAGAGCCCGCTAGGCGGAGTTCCGACCGGGGGATGCGCATGGCGTCGAGGGTGTCGACATAGAGGATGTTGAGGCCGTTGCCTCTGTCCATCAGCACCTTGGTGAGGCGCTTCTTGCGGACGATGGGGTCGACGACGAGCGGGTAGCGTCCCGATCTCACAACGTGGGAGGGATGGTCCCTCTAAGCGAAGGTGATCAGTGATTCTGACCAGCTAAGGAAGGAGGGGACGACCATCTCGACGGCACATGCCTCCCTATAGCACACCTTGTGCTGGCTCTTAGACCAGATGGTGTCGGATCCACCAAAGATCATGATGCATTCCTTAGGGTCGGGGAGGCCGTCTCCATCCTTGCTCACCATGCCTCCTTTCTTGGCTGCCGCCTCTTTGTCGTCTCCTTTCAGCCCGCCGACCTATCGTAGGAAATGTTTGAGGAGCTCATAGTCCTTGTAGAGATGTTTGACAGGGTAGGCGTGGTTGGTGCACGTGTTATCCATGAGCTTGTTGAAGTGGTCAGGCAGGCCCTGCTGGGGCTGCTTTCCTGTGCGATCAGCTGCGGCGACCAACGCGGTGTTGTTCGGTCGGCACCGATTCTTTTTGTTCTTCTTGCCCCTCTATGTGGAGGGGCCCTCGTCTTGGTCCATGCGCTTGGCCTTGCCTTTGTCCTGACCTTCGTTGAAGACTGCTCTGACCACCTCCTCGCTGGAGGCGTGGTTAGTGGCGACGTCGAGCAGGTCGCAGGTGGTATGGGGCTTCAGGCAGCCAAGCTTGTCGATCAAGGACTCGCAAGTTGTCCTGGAGAGGAATGCGCCGATGATGTCCGTGTCGGCGACATCAGGGAGGGAGTTGCATCGTTGGGAGAACCTGCGGATGTAATCCCGTAGGGACTAGCTAGGCTCCTGCTGGCAGCTCTTGAGGTCCCAGGAGTTACCAGGGCGGACATACGTCCCCTGAAAATTTTCGACGAAGACCCTCTTGAGGTCCGCCCAGTCATGGATGCTGTCGTGCGGGAGGAATTTGAGCCACGCCCGAACATGTTCCCCCACGCAGATGGAGAGATATTGAATGATGAAAAGGTCATCATACACCCCTTTGGCTCGGCAGGCGAGCCAGAAATCTTTGAGCCAAATACCGGGATTTGTCTCCCCGGTGTACTTGGCGATGTTGGTGGGCGGTCGAAAGCATGGTGGGAACGGCGCTCTCCGGATACACCGGCCAAAGGCCTATGGTCCCGGGCCCTCAGGGCTAGGACTCTGGTCGTCTGACCGACGATCATGCCTAGGGCGTGTTTCACCGCTCCCCTCAATGGTTCGGCTAGGACCCGTGCCGCCTGCCCTTATCACCGCCCGGTGGACGTCATCATCATGTTAGGCCTAATGTTGGTTGCTGATGATGCTGCGATCATCTTGGTGCGGACCAAGCTATTCGCGTACCGACGGTCGGTGTGGAGCAGGCGCTAGGTCGGACCATGACGTAGACGCTGCCTCCCGAGCCACGCTTGGTGGCTGCAGCGGTGAGCGGATGGAGCGATCCATCTGGTGCGTCCCCACTCCCTCAGTGGAGAGAGAGGGCACATGTTAGAGTCATGATGCGGAGCTTTCCGCCTATTGAACGACGATGGCTTCTACCAGCGCCCAGAGGTTCTGGTAGAATGCCTGCTCCTGGGGGTAGACGGGCTCGGGAACATCGCGTAGAAGCATTGCCGCAGCGACGATGTTCTGGCTAGCCTAAGCAAACTATGGGGGGTCATTTCCCTCGTTCATGATGTCGCGCTGGACCTGGCAGGCGTGACCCTAGGCGCCGCCCACCGGGTCTTGATCATGGGGCGCAACGTGCTGCACCGAGCGCGCCGACGCAGGCGGCGACTGGTTCTGCCGCTGTTGTCGTAGCTCCTTGACGTGCTCTTGTGCAAGCGCAAGGGCCCCCACACGCGGGTATAGAGGGGTGTGAGTCTACATAGACTCTGCAACCACCGGCGGCTGCCCCGGAGCGTCCGCCATAGCGTACTCCCAGAACGTACGGTGGCTAGGTGCCACATCATCGATGCTGGAGCTATCGCTCTCAACCTCGTCATCCATGAGTTTGTGGAAAGTGGTGGGAGCATAGCTCGCCATTCCCACAAATTTGGATGTGAGAGGGGGGCGGCGCCAGCGTGCTTCGAAGCCCCCGAGCGCACGCGTCCATGGGAGACACGAGGTCGTAGGGGAACTGGTCGTACGATGTTTGCGGTGCAGACAATACGGTCCCTCCGGATAATCGGTAGGAGATAGTAAATAGAGAGTAAATAATATTATGGATATTACTCACAATGGGGTTTGAGCAGAGAGATTGCTCGGAATGAAGTGCAGGCACCTCGTCATTGAAGTCATCGTGCGTTCTGGAGCCAATGGAGGGCGCCCCTCCGACGGGCGCCGGAACGAGTGCCTCCTCACGGAGGTGTAGTACGCCGAGCCGGTCGGCGACAAAGTCTAGGCTTCCGAAGAGGAAGGCCTGGGATGGCTCGAAGTTGGGTGGAACCCACATCCTAACTGGTGGGAGCGTGGGAAACTCTAGTGAGCCAAAGCGAGTCGTATCGCTTGAGCCTGCCATGGTGAAGGTGGTGGAAAGTGGTCCATCCGATGACAAAAAGTGTGAACGTACAACGTCTTCCCCATGGACGGCGCCAACTATCGGTGCAGAAAGTGACCAACACATAAGTATTTGTAGTTTTGTTGTATGTTGTGATCGGAGGTGGCCTAACACTCAATGACATAGGGTTTATACTGGTTCAGGCAACGTGACCTACGTCCAGTTTGAGTCGGTCGGTGACTTTATTCCTGAGCCCTGATGCTCGAAGTTTGCTGTAGGGTTACAAACAGAAGGGAGAAAGATGGGGGGTACAAGAGGTCCGGTCGAGCTTCGGTATGAAGGGACGAGAGCGACGAGAGCTCCGCTATGTGCTAAGTGTTTGAGCATGTGCTCGAGGTTTGAACCTAGTGGTTCTGCCATGTGCTAGTGAACTTGATCGATCTCCTTGTTGGGAGAGAGCACATCCCCTTTTATAGATGAAGGGGGTGGCCTTACAAGTAAGGGGGAGAGAGTACATATGCTACTAAGTCTTGTTGCCCACATCGTCAGGTACAAGATGATGGTAGGCGCCCATAATACTGTTTAATGTCAGATGCACGTGGGAGGTTGCGTCGTCTTCTTCTGGTATGACAGACGTCGGTGCCTGCCATACTGTTGAAGCTGAGAGGCATGCAGGGGGTTTTGCCATGTTCGCCTGGTATGGTAAATGCCAGCGCCCATAACACTGTTGATGCCCAAAGGCATGTGGGGGAGCCTTATCGTGTTTGTCTGATATGGGAGTTGATGGCGCCCACAACACTATAGGGAAAATGTCGGTGTCTACAACACTGCTTGGGTTCTGTCATGCTAGGAAGGTCGTATGGTATTGTCTGGTAGATGCAAAGGGTACGGTCCTTGGTATTGCGGTTGACTTGAGTGTCCTACCCTACTTTCTTTGTATGTTTCCTGGCCCTTACCGAGCGGGCGTCCCCGGTCGTTTGGTCCCAATCGGCTCGGATCACGCCAATTGGAGAAGAGCAGCAAGCAGGGGTTCGGCGCATCCCCGGTCAGAGACGCGGGTCGGAGTCAGAAGCGGTGTTTGGCCAGGCCTTCCGGTCGGAGACGCCGTCCGGAGGTGGGCCGATGCTGGAAGCGAGCGTCGTTCCTTCTTTGTGAGGCCCTCCAGTCGGAGAGGCGGGCCGGAGTCAAAAGCGGGCGTCGTTCCTCCTCGGCCAGACCTTTCGGTCAAAGATTGGATTGTCCTTCTGGCCTATCATTTAGGTGTTTTGGGCCTGCCCATGAGTTGCGCGTTGTTTGCAACGTTGTCTGCTGGACCGAGCCTTTGTTGAGAAGTCGGTCCGTGAGGGACCCCGGGTTTATGAACCCGACATGTAGAGAGATCTTGCATTTACCCTATTTTAACTCTGCTGGTAGATATTAATGTCATGTGATTGGTGCTTTGAAGGACTTATCCATTTACCAAGAATACCTTATTCTAACTTATGAGTTGGAAGAAATTACGTTGATTTTTTTGATGCCTCAACTCTCCAAGTACAAGTTGTATCTGAACTCACGCACTAACTCACACCACCACACACACGCTCACACACACACACCTAGTGCGCAAGCTAGACCTGCACCTATATGAAGAGGCTGCACGTGGTTGAGAGGTATCCAAAGTCATCCAGGTTTCGCACGTGACGGGCACGTCACCCTGACCATTGTGGCACATCCACGTGTGAGGCTTTTGAATAGCCAGGACACAACCTGGACACTACTAGGAAAAAACCCCAGTGAGAACATCGCTCTTATAGTGTCGTAGCTAGAGTACTGATATAAATGACTGCTTTCATCGAACATCGCTCCATTGCCTGTCTCCTAAAACATGAATTCATTTATATGCCCTAAATATTCTCATTCACCTCATTCATCGGCCATCCGTACCATTGTTCTTTGTTTGTCCCTCTTTTGCCTCTTCCTGCATTAGCCTCTCAACATCATGCCACCACCCTTCCCCCATCTCTCGGTTTTGCTCAACACCTCTCTTCTCCTCTCCTCTTGTCTTCATCCTTATTGCTCTAACTTCTATGCTGCCCTATGCCCCTCCACCCTAACTCGCTCATGCGTTGTCCACCACAATTCTAAAGGTTACTACCTCCGCACACATCTTATGTTTGGTGGACAGCCAGATCTGCCACCGCAACGATGATAGGAACCTCTTCCTTACTATGTACATTGGTTTGCTTTACTTCCTCACACCTATCCTCCCCTTTTCATGACTTCTTCCATTTGTGGCTTTTTTACCAAGAGAATCCATAACATACTATGAGTAAACAAAAGATCTAGAAGACAATACCAGCCTCATAGATGCCATTCTCCACCACATATTGATCATATTTAGCCGTTGCAACTAGTATGACATCGCTAGTCATCCAAAAAAAATTATTTAATTTAATCGAACATATCTGGTAGTCTATTTTAAGTATGTATTCTCTTAGTCTATCTCTAACTTTAATGTTGCACAAAATGATAATCTAAATTAGTAACGGGCAAAGTTATAAGCAACAAAGCACTAGGACAACTACAAAATGAGATATAAAGAACTCTAATCTAGCACCAATAGACATATTATATTTTTGAAAATGTGCTTTGTATCGGTTCCATAATTTTTATTTAAAATAAATTAGTTATTTTTTAAAAATAAACTAATGTTTATCATTTTTAGAAACTATAAAACCACCGTTTGAACTAGCTAGATGGCCAAAAAAAATTCAATACTAATAGTATGGTGGTAAAAAAATTACTTGAACTATAGATGGATGGTGAAAATAGATATCACGCAACCCAACAACTGTTCTGACTTCTTTTTTTTTTATAAGGATGTTCTGACGTTTTGATTCCGGCTCCAGTCCTCATGGTACTGGTCCCCTTCCCGTAACATAAAACCCCTGCGAACTTTCGGTGTTTCAAATAGGTCCTATAAGAGTAGCCACGTGGCAACTCCCAGCTGGCATTAGGATTGATGAAAAATTTCTCCTTTCGGGCATAAAACCCATGGTTCCTCTGCTCTCCAGCACCTTGCACACCAAAAGGTTCCATTTGGTCTCTTCCTTCCTCCCCAGATTCCGCATTTTCTCCTTAAAATGCCTGCAAATTGTAAAACAAGTTCTATAAAACCAGTGTTCTGTTATATGAAAGCAAGAAACGTCAGAACATTCTCTCCCCCAGTTTCGCTCTGGTAAAATTGCTACTGTTTGGTAGTAGAACCAAACAGAATAACAAAAGATTTGCCGCGCTCACCTGCAGAGAGGAACCTTGCAGGTGTCCGGGGTGAAACACATGCGAGAATGCAGCTCAAGGACCTGCCACATTCGCTTGCATTTGGCGCAGCCACCAGGCACCCGAACTCTGCAGGTCGAGAAGTGGCGCACGAGCAGCTCGATACCCTTGCATGCCGGAAACTTGCAGGAAGCTGCTAGACTGCCCTTGAGCGCTTGATCTCGAGGCCCGATCGTCCTGCATCCGTCTCGGCATATGTGGACAAGCGCCTCCATTGCTTCGTACAGTTGCCGATAGACCTTCTTCTCTTCCATCCTTTTAGCTCTTTCCTGCCTTTTCTGCATCAATTCAGACTATCAAACAAAGGTTTCAAACCACTACAACTACAAGCATTGGAACTGCAGAAACGTGCAAGTGTTTAGTTGTTCTGCGGTGTGTGCTAGTTCAGACAAACTATGAATTGAACTGTCTGAAACTCTAAGCAGACAGACTGAAACTCTGAATCACTAAGGGCATTTCCTTTCCTTCTCTTCTTGCTACTGAATACTAAGAGCTAGCAAGGCAGGGTTGGAAATGATCAAACAATACTAATATAACCATTACAGAGAACTCACTGTATCGGCTTCGACAAGAGACTCGAGCAACTCCTGTTCCATACTTGGATTGACCCGTCTCATTACTTTCCACCCATCTGTCAGAGAGATGGTCTTGAAATCCCCAATGATCATTCGGGTACAGACGAGCGATAGACGGGGCGCGTCACACAATCTGGCAAGCTGCAGCATGTCTACCACGTTGTCAGGAGCAAGGAAACTCCTCTCGAGTTGGTCGATGCAGACCGGCTTCAGAGATGGCACCGAGAAAGCATGGGACAGTACAAGCAAATGCAGAACGTGCTTCTTCATCTGTTCCTGCTCAAAACTTCACCAACAAAAAAACAACATAAATCAGAGCGTTTGTTTCTTACTGAAAACTGCACACATCAGAAGAAAAAAAATATTATGCACTGTCTTCAGCTTCAGTCACTGCAAACTGTTTGGGCTCAAATCTGATCTTTAGAGAACAGTGAATTATCTATACAAATGACTAAATACCAACCATACCGTGAAGAGTACAGAAATCTGATGAAAACACGGACTGCTTCTGCAGGCGCGCCAGAAATACGGATGCACCGAAAACCATCTTTCAATTTAGCTTCCTCCAGCATAGCTCTCAGGACAGGAGATTTGACACTCTGCAGAAGAGGAAAATACGAAGGCCTTACATAAGGCCAAATCCGCTATGTTCCTGTAATACGAGAGGCAATCACAGGAAAAGATTAAGAGAGCTGTACTCACAAGAACACAGGAATGTGACAGAATTTCAGTGCCATCGTCTGTCGAAACACGGAGATCAGATTGGTATCCCTGCAAGAACAGCTTGTCCCAGGAATCGACGACTCCTTCAGGGACGCGGCGACAAGCCTTCGCCTTCCTAGAACTTCTCCGCGCGTCATAAGAGGTTCCAGGCAACGGTGGTGGATCAGGGGCGTTGCTGCGATGAAGCTGAGGATGCCGGCTAGGATCCGGCGCAGCTTTGGCGCCTGCCGAACTGTTGGACTCAAGATGGATCTCCAATGGGAAGTCGATCGCATCGTCGTCCAGGAAGAAATCAGAACAATCCAACTCAAGGCATTCCATCAACTATGCGCCCCCTGCTTTGACCGTGAAAGGGGAAAAGTTAACTGAAAATTACATAACTTACTTACAGCAGTTACGTTCAGAAAGTACAAGCTGAAATAAATAACTACCACAAGAGAGAGAAAGCAAAAGTAGAGGCAAATAAATTCGCCTCTAAATACAGGAGTATTTGATATTCCTGTGTGCTGGTTATTGCGCTGTTCTTTAAAACAGCTGCCAGCCACTTCATTTTGCCCTTCCAAGACTAAACGAAACTAGTATGTGATTCTGAGAATCTCTGCAAGACTGAAGAAATATGAATACCAAATAAGTGCGTTCCACCACTGCCAACAACGAGCCGAAAGAAAGATATACACATGATTGCGTTCATTTTTTTTTCTGCATGGCGTCTAAAGGGGAAAATTAATGTTCTTTATGAAATCTTAGAGCTCCGTTCATCTGAAAACCTTTACCACCCAAATCCCGGAAAAGGAACAAATCAAAGGGATCCAGCTTTGAGCCATTCGACTCCAATCGTTTGGGCCATCAGAGAGAAGATTAAGGTAGCAGAGGAAAGAATCAAAAAGAAAGCTGTATTCAGAAACCGCACACGAGCGTGCTCACCTGAAATCAGTCTAGGCTCTGGCCTCTGGAGTGCAAACTGCAAAAGCCTCTCTCTGAAAAGAGAGTGAGGGCGAGATGCGAGAACGAGAAGGGAGCTTGTTCACCACTCACCACCACGTCCTCGTCAGTCCACATAAACTTTTTGAGCCCTCCTCTTCCTATGGCGACTCACGCCAAGGCGCCTGACAAGTGTTCCCCTACAAAATGGACTGCCCCACATGACAGTGGCAAGGAGCACGGGGTGGGGCCCAGGGCAGGCCCAACAAGGCCAGGCGAGGGGAGGCGGAGGCGTGGAGACGGAAAAGTGGCGGCCGTCACAGAAAACAGAATCGGCAGGTAGCCGGACGTCGCCGCCGACTCTCGTGTCCTCACGCAGAAAGAACACGACGCCGGGCCACTAGGAACGCGACATGTGTCGAGGTGCCGGTGCCGGACAAGAGGGCACGGCGCCTGCACGGTGTGGTCCCAGGCTCAGGGAGACTCGGAGAGCTTCCCCCGTTCGGAGCAGTGGAAGAGCCTGGACTTAGGTCTATGATCGTTGGGGTCACCTGCTCGTGTGGCCGTGGGCTCTCTGCCGCAGCGGATGAAGTGAACAGGAACCAATGAATTGACCGTCCTTGGATCTGCAGCTACAGGAGACAGTCAAAACTCGGAACAATAGGACCACCGCACATTATCCCAATCCTGCCTTCTATAGAAAAAAAAAAGAGAGAGAATATTTTTTTCACATTTCCTATATTTTATCCGCTTGAATTTTGTGTCTGATGTTTAGGCTATGTTTTATGATGTACTTTACGATGTTCATGTAGTATACATGTGATGTGGTGTTCTATGATGTATTTTGCAATGTTCACGTACATACGACAGTCGCCTGAATTTGTGTTTGCTGTTCAGACGACGTGTTGTGATGTTCGCGTAGTGTACATGTAATGTTCTATGATGTATTTTGTGATGTTCGCATAATACACGTGATGTTCTATGGCTGTCGTCTGAAGAAAAATCTATATTTCAGACATCTGAAATATAGCAAATCCCTATTTTTTTCCTAGAAAAATACTAGTACTCGTCCAGGCCACAGAAATTACAGAATGAGATAAAGTTTTTGGTCGCCAGCGGAACCTGGCTGTTCTTAGTTCCATTTTCTTCCTCACCTTTCCTTCCGTGCTCTGGAGATCTCTCTGTGTTTTGTTTCTTCCGTGCAAGAGGGTACCGACCTTTCTTGTCCTGAAGACTTGTCACAATTGGAGATGTCCACGTCGAGGTCGGCTGGCCGGCAAGCAAGCGAAAAAACAGAGCAGTTTTCGGAAGAGTGCCTATAGCACATGAGGCCATTCCGCCGCCGCGTCGTCCGGCATTTTCCGAGCAATGGAAGGCTCCCTGAGTTCCTGATAATAGTCTGCAGGAATTCGTGTGCGCGGGAGCGACTTGATGGCGGACGAGTCGACGTCGTCTCGTCTCGCGCCGCGAACCCAACAGCGTTGTACGCCAGCGGCTCGGTGCGACGAGGCAAAAGCAAACACGCAGATAGCGTCGTGTCTTTCCCTGCTGCGGTCGCTATTCCGTGTCAGGTCATCCTCAACGGTGCCGATAGCACTCCACGTAGGAGTAGGATAGACTGATAGAGGAGAAAGTAGAGAGATCGAAACTCTCGCGAAGGTAACGAGAATGGTAATGCTCTTTACCGGACGGACGGATGGATAAAATATATTGGCCCGCCTACAGAACAACACGACCAGACACAATTTAGGCCCCGTCGCCCACGTGCTCACCCTTCCTCTCTGCCTTCTCGCACGTGCTTCGCAAGTCTTTATCTATCCTCTGCTCCTTTCTCCCCATCTCTGTTCGTCGTTTCTGGCTCCTGTGCCACCATCCCGTGCCGCGCCGTGCCACTATCCCGCGCCACGCCGCCATCCATCTTGCTCGTCGTGGAAGGGGAGGCAGGAGGCCTGCATCTGCGCCCCCATCCACCTCACTCGTCACAGAAGGGGAAGGCTTCTCCTGAGTGTATGGGTCATTGCTCTCGACGTCCCTCTGACTCGAGTTTGTTGGTTACCGGAGTTCCCCACTAGGGAGGCCGTGGTTGCCAGCGACATTGTGTTTCAAGTGTTTCGGGCGTTTTAGACTTATGCTTCACGTATTTCATCTGGATGTTACAAAAATAGATCTGGAATGTTGCATATGTTGCAATGACAATATACGCATGTTGCAAGCATATGTTTCAAGTGTTTCATCTAGATGTTGTAAAAGTAGATCTCGATGTTGCATATGTTACTATAGCTACATACACATGTTTCAAGCGTATGTTTCAAGCGTTTCATCTGTTTTTAGTCGTATATTGCAAATGTTTCAAAAGTAGATCAGGGGGGCACACATTGCAATGGCCCCGGTGGTGGGGCGCCATCGTGGGTCACCCTGCGGGTGCCTGAGGCCGGCAGATGCCTCCACGGCGTGCATCTGTAGACGGGGTAAGGCAGGCATGGCGGGCGTGCTCCTGTTTGTCACGACACGCTGGGGGTAACGATCCTCCTGTTACGTGGGCGCGGCGGACGTGCTTCTATTACACGGGGACGGGGCGGGGGCATGGTTGATGCGTTTGAACGGGAGCAGCGTCCGGACGCCTCCTGCGCCCGGACGTCCGGGTGCCTCCTGTGGCCGGAAGTCTAGGTGCTAGCCCTTCCGTATAGAGAAAGGACAGGTAGGGAGCACAGAACTTGGGGCAAGAGCGCGGAGATTACGCTATGCGCTACATGATGATGACCCCTCTTTCTCTCTTTCAGGCAATTCACAATAGGTAGAAAAAGAAGTTACCAAGTTTATAAGAAAAATTGGATCTGAAAATATCATGGCCGTACGGTTTTATTAACGTGAAATGGTGAAAAAACTAAAACAGTCCACGACTAGCCCTAATAAACCCTTTTACACCCAAAGGTAACACACAACTGACAGAGTCCCTCACACGTTATCGTTGTTGAGTTTATCACAAGTTCACAACAACGATAAGCAACTTCAACTTCCCACGATGAAGACCAACCAAAATCCCTATCACGCCGCCACCTAATCACAGCAAGCCCTAGCCTCCAAACAAAGTGAACACAGTGTTTCATCGTTGGTGAGCTTTGTTGCCAAACAACTCTGCTTCGGCATTGCAGATCCACTCTAGGAGAGCCAGAGACGAGCAAGTAGCGAACCCGAAAGAGTCTGACCTCGTCGAAAACCCAAGACTTGAGGATAAACATTAAGCATACCATTTAGATTAACATCTACGAGGAGGTGCAGGATCTTCAAGGCAACGCCTTCAAGAAGGATATGACGTCGAGCTCCGTTGTCACCTACCCATGGACTTTAGTTATGCAGATTCACGAGCCAGTCTGCTTGCATCTCTATTTGCTGTGGAGGGAAGGGTGACAATTTTGGGCCGGCCACTCATCCCACACTGATGGGCTGCTGTGCCCAATCCCTTTCGAGGCCCCACCTCCCACAATGATTTGGCCCACCGGAAAGCACTAGTGCCGACGTGCCGATTATCATTTTCAGGCTCCTATGTATGTATGTATATCATGTTGTTTGTAAAGGGGTACCCAAATTTCATGGATCTTACTTTATGTACTACGACAACAGTAGAAAACCAACAACACACGTGCATTCTATTTCACACTGCAGGGGGGGAAAGGGACGTATACGTGTTGTTCTGTCCACTTTTACTCACAATCCGTACAAAAAAACAATCAACATGCCGTGTGATCCTCCACCTTATAACAGCACTCAAGCTTCCCCGGAAAGAGACGTGTTTGCAGCGATATGTACACATTGAAGAAGGCGAGCAGGCGATGTCATTTCCTGTAAAACACGGGAATTCTCAGTGTGTTTAATTTCGAAGAGGGAATAAAATAGAATATTCAGTCACCGAATGCAAAGATCTTTTTTTTTCTGAACATTTTTGTTCACGGCTCAGTGTGGACTCTGCTCTTCACGGAGCGACACTTATTAATTCGCTTAAAACTCCGGGAGGATACACACCAAAGCTTGAGCGACTCCTTCCAGCTCCCTTGCCTGTCGCAGTTGTTATCGATCTTGTCGAGCCGGATGATGATCTCCGAGAATGTCGGCCGAGCCATGGCCTGCGGGTTCCAGCATTCCTCCACCAGCCTGCACGCACATAACCGGGGAAGAAGAACAGGGGTTGGAAAAGACAAGCTACTTTTTTTTAGGGAAAGACAAGCTACTTTTGAACTGAAATGTGGCACTCATGAGGTGTCATGAAAGGGCCCTTGTTGTTTCAGTTCAGTACTCACGCTTTGAAGTCTGGAGGATAGCCCTTGAGCTTGCCCTTGAGTGACGGCCGCATCCCCTCGAACCGGATCGTGTGTCCTGAATCCTCTGGCGTTCTCACCGATCCTTCAACCATCTGATGATTACACACGCCACAAAGGATGAATGGACAGGAATGCTACGATCTGAAACTGAAACGTCCCCATCCTCCTTGCTGTTTCTGCATCTGGAAAGAACAGAAATTTACTGACCTCATACAGGATGAAGCCGAATGAGTAGGCATCCACGCTCGAGTCGAACGCGTCGTTTCTGTACAGCTCAGGTGCAGTGTGGTAACCTAAACAATAGGAAGGTTTTTTTAATTTGGATGGATCATGGAGAAGTACAGAATGGATCAGAAATGCCATGATCTCATACTTACTGAAGCTGTCAACGAGAGCACCATGATTGATCAGTCTCGCTTTGTCGGGCCCGATCTTCGACACCCTTGTCACTCCGAACCCCGCGATTTTCAGTTGGCCTCCACTATCCAGGAAGATATGTCTGGCACCTTACCAAGATTCAAATAGTAAAGTACGGGACAACCGTGAAAGACAACAGCAATTTGTGTGCCACTGCCAAGAATGCAACAAGAGGACAGCATGTCTCGGGCTGCTTCATTTCCTCATCTTACTTTGGCTTTAGATCGCAGTGGATGATGGGGTCCGGTTTGCACTGATGGAGATAGGTCATGCCCCTACACGTACACACGGTGAAGGCAACAGCAAGAAACATTGTTAGCAAGCATACATGCGCGTTGTTATCTTTTTTTTTTTCCTGAATGAAAATGTAAAAGAGCTACTCGTATAGATTATATGGTGTATATTAATTTGGATTCTTCAGCTCTTATTGGGATCAGAACCTAGGAGTACCTGGCAATATCAAGGCCATATCTTAGCACCTTGTGAGCATTTAACTTTCCTTTCTTCTGGATACAGACCGATAAGTCTTTCTGAGTTTTGCAGAAAAAAGAATAAAGTCATCCCATCAGAGGACAATTTTCATATGCACTATATATATAATCAGTGGCATGCTCAAAATTACTTTTGGTGGGAAGATTAGAGTAACTTTGTTTTCCATGGAAAATAAAAAAGACATGGTGGTATTACCTCTTCATGGAGTTCAGAAACAATCATCATAGGTATACTCTGAGTGACGGCTCCGACGAACTGAACGACATTAGGGTGCCGGACCTTCTCTAGTACAGTCAGTTCATGTCTGAAAGAGTTTCTGAAACAAAAGAAGAGACACTTTTTACATAGATGAAACAACATCATTGGTAACTTAGTACAGGTATTCCTTAAAAAGTTAGCACAGATATTAGCATCTTACGCAGCTTCTTGATCGGAGCAACCGTCTCTGTCAAGTATTTTTACGGAAACCTTGGTGCCATTCCATTTCGCGATGTGGTACATGCCCTGTTCGATTTGCCTACCAACATTAGCCCCAGTTTCCGTATCTCACTGGCATTCTTTTCTTGAACAAATGTTTGTGAATGAAACAAATAAAGTTGGATATTGGAAAGAAAAATGCACCGGTGTAACATCACAGCCTCGCCGGAATTGGACCTCTCCGGGGTTCAACTCGTACTCTGGTATCTCGCCTGGGACCGATACCATCATCGGTGTCCTCTTAGTTCTCTGCAGAAACGATCACGGATCAGTCAACAAACAAGATAAAAGTTTCAGTTCAAGTGCCTAGAAATTAAACATACCGGAATCTTTGCACCATGAATTTTCAAGAGATCGTAGACCTTGGAGTGGCCGTAAAACTTGGCATCAGCTACTGCCTACGATCGGAGAAGCGAATGAATGAGATCATCATCTGACTGATGACGCAGGCAGAATCGCTGGCAAACAAAACTCTGATGCAGGCGTGACGTGAGAATGGCAATGGCCGGTTAACCGGCCGCGCGGCTCACCGTGCTTCCCCAGCGGTCGCGCGCGTCGATGTTGGCCTTCCAGCTGAGCAGAATCCTGACGACGTCGCGGTGGCCCTCGCAGGCGGCGATGTGCAGCGCGGTGCGGCCGTCGAGGTTGATGCTGTTGACGTCGACGCCGCTCCGCAGCAGGCCCTCGACGCCCAGCGCGTCGCCCTGGCACGCGAAGAAGAGCAGCTGCATGGTGGTGTCCAGGTTCTCCGGCACGCTCAGGTCCTCGGCCGCCGTGCCCGACCCCACGGGGCTCTGGCTCCGGCCGCGACGCCGGTTCGGGTCCATGGACGACTGCCGCCCGAACAGGAACCGGTTGGTGGCCCGCCCCGTCCGCGGGGACTCGAGCGACGCCTGGCGCCGGAGCTCCGAGTTGTGCTTCATCGAGCCCCCCGAGACCTGCCGGTGCAGCGCCACCTTCATGCCGTTCGCCGCCATGTCCGATCGAAGCAGTCTTTTCAGGTACGGTTGGTCAGTGCATCCGGGAACGGGCCGGGATCTCGATGGCGGATCGGGGTCCCCGAGGCACGAGAAAGTGCGACGGAGAGCCCCGCGGAGATCGAGACCTTGGCGGTAAGCTTGGGCCTCGTGAGCGAGGAGAGGAGAAGAGAAGAAAGAGGAGACGGCGAGCGGAGGAGAGTGAAGAGCGGAAAGGCCACGCTTCCCGGGCGGCGAAGGAAAGCTAAAGTTAGTTAGGCTTATAACGCGGGTAACTTGAGGTCTTTTGGCGCATTTTATTTGAAAAATACCGTTGGGAATAATTGTAACGGTCACAATCAGGAAAGGTAGCCGAAATGGAGTAGGGAAACGGGGGAGCACATGGTTGTCACCAGCTTGGATGGCTGACAGAAGAAAGTTCGTCGGATATTAGGATTAGTGATCTTTGAGCTGATTTTTCTGGTATGTTTGGCAGCTTGAAAAAGCCTCTTAATTTTACCCGAACTATTTTTTATTTTTCTCTCACTCCTCAATTAAAAGAAAAAATGTACCGTGTTTTGATCTTGTCCTAAATTAAAATTTTAAATTTTAATCAAATTATATAAAAATACACATACGTTTGTTTGGTATAAAAATACACATACATTTTATACTGTAGCTGTTACTTATTTCTATAAAATTTGTCAGTTAGATAAAACTTTGACGTAGAGAGCAAAACAAAAACTCCTTACATTTTGTTGAATGGGGTAAAATGGAAAATTAGATATATCAGATGTGACACTCGTTTAAGGGTCTTTATCAAAAAAAAAAAGAGAAGAGGTTCTCATTTCTTATAAATGGCGATTCCATTTCCTTTCTCGGCCCAAAATAATTTGTTTTCTCTGAGAACGGAATCTCTGTTCTCATGAATTATTTTGAAGCCGTAACGCTGACGAACCGGCAACTTGAAGATTGAGGTAGCACATCTTTTCACGTAATAATTGCTAGACAATGATCCTTGCACGTCCTCATAGAAAAAAATGATCCTTGCACGAAAATTTTGAAACAGCATAAGCCGGCGATGCATACATCCCAGCGTTTTTTTTAAGGAAAATAAGTCCATTTCCGGTTTAAGTAGAAACCTTGATCCATAACAAAATGCCAAATTCCTCACTCGAACCTCGATCATGTTTTAATTTAGGGTTTTGCAGGCACCCGGATGCTCGCGCACAGTCATTTTTCTGTGACGTTTTCGCGCGCTCACGTGGGGTCCGTGTCGTCCCAAACGTCACCAGCATCGAGAAGAGAGGGATGAGGCGGCTGATGCCTAGCCGGCGCCGGGACGAGGAGGAGACACCGAAGGAGAGTAGGGAGATGCAATACTCGATCTACTTTTGAAACATTCAGATACAACAACATACGTCTGAAGGCAAATAAAACACTTGAAATATGCATATGAAACACTTGCAAAAACACTTGAAAATCATTGCAAAAACATACGCAAACACACTTGCAACATACGTCTGGAAAAACAAATGAAACATTAGGAACAAAAGCTTGCAACATACGTGTACAATCATGGTAACATATGTAACACTTCGGTCTACTTTTACAACATCCATATGAAACAATTGCAACATACCTCTAAAACATCTAAAACGGACGCTTGCAACATGTGTTTTCAAGCGCAACATCTACTTGCCACTTGGACGAAAATGAAGGCTCGTCGACGCGGAGCTCGACGCCGACATGGAGCTCGATGCTACGGAGTGGTGCATAGATTGTCGGTGTACAGCTTAGCGGCGACATGGACCTCGACAGGGACCGCGGCAGGCGGATGGAGTGTGGCGGCAACGGGAGGTGCAAATACGGGCGGGGCGGCACGGGGAGGGCGAGATCCGTCCCGCGAGTAGGGGCGTGCAGTGCGCAGACGCCAGCGAGCGGGCGATGCGGACAGGGGCGGCGTGAGCGGGTCTGTTCCACGAGTGGGGTTAGTCTGGAAGAACGAACGACTGAATAGGAACATTACCGTTTAATTTAAGGACCGAGCTGGGATCTTAATTAGATTTCTTGTGGTCACAATAAAGTGTTAGAATTTTTCTTGATTTATTTAGGAGGAACGACGATGATTCATTTTAATTCTAAAGTATAGATGGTTTGGAGGAAAAAAAATGTTTCCAAGGGCAAGGCAAAACTCCCCCCCCCCCCCCCCCCCCCCCCCCTGACACCAGGAGCAAGAGCGCAAAGTAGGGGTCGAACGAATCTAGTCCGCAACCAGGCAACGCATCGCTTTGCCTCTCAGGCTCACGCGGACAGCGACGGCTATCTACGCCTCTCCAGTTGTCCACCACACGTACGTCGGCACGTCGACGCGTTTAGCTATGGGCACGAGCGCGACGTCCCCGCCCCGCGTGCGTTCCGTTTCTGGTTACAGGGGGCGCGCAAATGATGCCACGTCGCAGTCCGTGTGTCCAGATGGCCCTGCTTTTGAGCGCTCGAACTGGTCTTCGTCGACGACCAACTGACCAGGTCATGGCATGGCCGTGGCCATGGCGCCACCCGTCAATCCGTCCTAGTGTTGGACGCCCGTGCTCTACACGCTGGACAGCTCAAAACTGGTTCTCGTGCTCTGTCGTGCCTGACACAGCATTTAGAGACTGGTTCCTGTTTAAATCCGGAAGTAAAGTTTTGACCTCAGGTCGGGTGTCACGGATATCACCTAGGTTCGAATATTAATAAAAAAATAAATTACAGAATTTATCGGTAATCTACGAGACGAATTTATTAAACCTAATTAATTCGTCATTAGCACATGTATTAATGTAGCACCACGTTGTCAAATTATGGACTAATTAGACTTAAAAGATTCGTCTCACAAATTAGTCGTAAACTGTGTAATTAGTTATTTTTAGTCTATATTTAATACTCCATACATGCGTCCAAATATTCGATAGGATATGAAGTAAATTTTAGGGGAGTAACTCAACAATGCCTTAGATCAAACCGGAACCAACTGCACGTGGAGTGTAGGATATTCCTGTTTCAACTGTGCCGAATTTTTTGTTTTTCGGTCTTTTTTAAGATTTTTATGAATACGCCTCTGGCAGTATCCTTTTAAAAAAATAGGTCCTGATCTCGGCGCCGTGACAATTGGTGTCGAGCTTACACGACTTTGTCGCCGAGGTTCAGGGTCATTTTCTTCGTGTCGTTGACGTGTCTGTTTACGTGGCGTGAACGTGGCATGAGCTCGGCGCCGTGGATCTTGGTGCCGAACTCGGCGCCAATTATTACGGTGCCGAACTATGGAAATTGATAAATTTTAATTTTTACCATGACTTGGATATTGAGAAATATGGCTAACTCTAGATTTTTTACAGTGACTTGTTGTTTTATCACTTAAAACAGTCTATAAATACTTAAGATAAAAATAATCTAAGGTATATGTTCATGAACTAGCCTAAAAATGTTTTTAAGTGTTGGATCAATAGTTAACTCTTTTTTTCATGATGCTGTTTTGACTAGGGTAAAACTATAGTTTCTTTTCTAGATATGAAGTTTGACCTTTAATAGAAGTTATAGTTTAAGTTGAGTACAACAAACTTTGCTTTTAAACCTAAACCTAAATCAGTCTTTAACATGGTCGAATTGTGACACTGTTTTGGTCTCTCTAAACCTTTCTAATTCCCTTATCGCCGGTAGTGAATTGACATGTTTGCGATATTTTATCTTTCAAATTTATATAGCAACTTAATTTGATACTGTACTATGAGTTTGAATACTCTCTGAAGAGATGACAGCAAAACAAGTCTCGTCAAGTTTGAACTTAGTTACGGTAAAAATCAGGGCCTGTTTGGCATGGCTCTGGCTCCTCTAAAAATGGCTCCGGCTCTGGCTCCTCTAGAGGAGCTGAAGCCGTTCTGAAAAACGTTTGGTAAAACGGCTTCTTTACACTAGACGACGTAAACCCACAGCAAGGAGCCGCGCGAAGCTCGTTTTTGAGGCTTCTCTTGCGTAGGCAAAAAATGGCTCCGGCTCTTGACCGACTCCCCCATGCGGAGCCCTTTTCAAAATAGACGTTTGGCACAGCTCATGCAGGAGCCGGAGCTGAAGCCCCTACATGAGCCCTGCCAAAGAGGCTCTCAAACTTAGCCCTGGTTATAAATTCTAGATTTAGCCATATTTCCACGTGCTTATAGGTCATGACGTGCTTACAGGTGAGGTGTGTTGCGTCCGTGCTTGCATGCCTATACATGCACGTACGGTTCGTTGTATGCACCGATGCATCTCCGGTTAGCAATGCAATAGACGCATAGAGCTGAGCCCTACATCGCCCCGACATACTGCAGGAGCCAAGCTCCGTATTGTGTCATCCGGACGTGCTGTAGTTCTATTTGGTCAGACAAATTTTTTATCTTAAGTATTTCTAGATTGTTTTAAGTGATTATACAGCAAGTCACTGTAAAAACCCTAGTGTTAGTCATATTTCTTAATATCCAACCTGGACAACATCCATGAGTTCTTTTCTGCCATCTCATATCTCAACCATCTGGAGTCCTTGTCAGTGCGACTCCATAAGAACATGGATGGTCTGTTTCCTTCTATGGATGACATAATTGCTCGGCCGCCAAAGATCCTTAGTTATTGCTTTAAGCTGCACGGGCATATACGCATACTACCATCATACAGCTGGATCAAGGAGTTTGTCAACATCCAAAACTTAGACCTTGAGGTAACCTTATAGGAACAACATGACATGCAGATCATCCTAAATCATTTAGTACAACGTACCAATGGGCCCATGAAACATCTCAGTATCAAGCCAGTTCAAGATGATACGCTTCGTATAGGCATTAATGATGAGCGGAAGTTCGTTGGGTTACCACTTGAGGTCCTTGAAATTGTTTGCACCACAAACTTACAGACAACTATTGGAAATATACAAATTTGGAAGACAAAATGTCGCAAACAGGTCAATTTACTACCGGCGTTAAGGGAATTAGAAAGATTTAGAGGACTCAAAACAACGTCACAATTTAGCAATGTTAAAGACTTATTTAGATTTAGGTCCAAAAGCAAAGTTTGTTGTACTCAACTCAAACTACGACTTTTATTAAAGGTCAAACTTCATATCTAGAAAAGAAACTATAGTTTTACCCTGGTCAAAATGGCATCATGAAAAAAGAGTTAACTATTGATCCAACACTTAGAAGCATTTTTAGACTAGTTCATTAACATAAACCCTAGATCATTTTTATCTTAAGTATTTATAGATTGTTTTAAGTGATCAAATAACAAGTCAATGTAAATAATCTAGAGTTAACCACATTTCTCAATATTCAAGTCATGGTAAAAATTAAAATTTATCAATTCCCATAGCTCGGCGCCGTAGTAATTGACGTCGAGCTCGACGTTAAGATCTACGGCACCGAGCTCATGCCACGTCCGCGCCACGCAAGCAGTCACGTCAACGACACGACGAAAATGACCATGGACCTCGGCGCCAAAGCAATTGGCGCCGAGACGTGTAAGCTCGACGCCAATTGTCACGGCGCCGAGGTCAGGATCTATTTTTTGAAAGAATACTTCTAGGGACATATTTGTAAAAATCTAAAAAAAAGGCTGAAAAACAAAAAAATCGGTCATCCAGGGATGTGCAACTGCAATGCAACGAGGGTTCATTCGTCGGGAAATGTGCAGAGATCAAGTGACGTGACATCATGAATTCATGATAGCATGGCAATTTCTTTTCTTTTTCCCCCTTATTACGCTTTGGTGGCGATAACAATGGTCACCACAGTGAGTGCACAGATATAGTGCCGACGGCCGATGCGCTGCGGATGCACGCCCGGTGCAGGCGCGTGGACGCGCTCCTAACGGCGCCGCCGACGCACACCAGCAGGCGCTTGCTGGTGAAGGGTCGAGATGGCGGACTAGAGAGGGGGTGAATAGTCTTTTTTAAAATTAATCGCGTCGGCTAACCGAAACAAGTGTGGAATTAAGACGATCGGTCTAGCCAAAACTATACCCCTCTATCTATGTTCTCTAACACCTTCCAAAGATACTAATCAAGTAACAAAGGTGCCGGGCTAGCTAGAGCTCGCCTAACCAATTCTAGGAGCAATGTCACACAAACCTATGCCACTAGTACATTAAGCAACAAGGGAGCTCCTACACATGCTAGTAAGCAAAATCACAAAGCCAACTAAGCTCACTAGCAATGCTCAATAATAAGGCAACCAATGCTCAATTAGAGAGCGCAAATACTTAGCTACACAAACTAAGTAATATGACTAACAAGGTTACACAAACTAAATTAGCCACACAAGGAAGCTACTTCTATGCTATACAAGCAAGAAGATAATTAGCAAGCTACACAAGCTATCTAATTACAAGAGCAACTACACAAGCTTAATATGTATAAAAGTAATGGCAAGCTTGTGTAATGGGGATGCAAACCAACGGGAAGAACAAGGTTGACACGATGATTTTTCTCCCGAGGTTCACGTGTTTGCCAACACGCTAGTCCCCGTTGTGTCAACCGCTCACTTGATGGTTCGGCGGCTAATTAGCATCACCCGCTAAGCCCGCACGTCGAGCGCCGCAAGAACCTACCCCTTGAGTGAGGGTAGCTCAATGACACACTTTACTAGAGTTGCTCTTCGCGGCTCCCGCGGGGCGAGCACAATGCCCCTCACAAGCACTTCTCTAGAGCGCCGCACAAGCTTCTTGCGCGTTTCGACGGAGACCACCACCAAGCCGTCTAGGAGGCGGCAACCTCCAAGAGTAACAAGCACCACCGGCTTGTAACTCGATCACCTAGTGCCACTCGATGCAACCTCATGATGCAATCACACTAGAATCGCTCACTCACACAATCGAATGATCATTATCAAGTATATATGTGATGGAGGGCTTCCAAGCACTCACAAGCATGGACACTAAGTCCCTTGAGGTGCTCAGCACCAGCCATGCCCGAAGGCCACTTCTATTTATAGCCCCGAGGGCTAAACTAGCCGTTACCCCTTCACTGGGCAACAGTCGGGCCGACCGGACGCTCCGGTCGTGTTGACCGGACGCTGGACCTCAGCGTCCGGTCGCCCGTAGACGGCCACGTGTCTCGGTTCCAACGGTCACTTGACTTGACCGGACGCAGCAGCTTTCAACTGACCGGACGTTGTTTCCAGTAAGGTACCGACCTCGACTGAACGCGTCTGGTCACACTTGATCGGACGCAGCCAGCGTCCGGTCACACTCTAGCTTCTGCGTCATCATACGTCAGCCTGACCGGACGCAGCCTGCCAGCGTCCGGTGCATTCAGATCTAGGGTCTGGTCAGTTGACCGATGTCAGCGTCTTCGCGACCAACTCGTTTTCACTTCTAACTTCTTCACCCTTGCTCCAATGAGCTAACCACAAGAATTTGTATCCGGCGCAATAGAAAATAGGCATTACATTTTTCCAAAAGCGTCGAATCCCGCCGAGCTTGACCCAAACCCATCTCACCCTTGCAAACACCACCTCCTTTGTAAATGTGCCAACACCACCAAGTGTATGTGTGTTAGCATTTTCACAATCATTTTCCAAAGGATGTTAGCCACTCAACTTGCCACGCCACTCGATCCTAGCGACAATGCAAAGTTAGATCACTCGAGTGGCACTAGATGACCGATATGCAAACAAGTTTGCCACTCTTGATAGTACGGCCATCTATCCTAAACCTAGTCATAAACTTCTCTATACATCTATAACCGGTGAAATGAAATGCTCTAGGTTATACCTTTGCCTTGCGTATTCCATTCCATCTCCTTCAATGTCGATGCAACACATGCACCAACACGATCAACAATGATATGATCCACTTCATATCATCACATGATCATATTGGTTCATCAATCTTGACTCTACTTGCTCTTCACCGTTGTCATCGTCCATCGGCGCCAAGTCTTACTCAAGCTTCACCGCCACGTGGTCCATCACTCCAAAGCCTTTGACTTGCCCTTCACGCTTGCAACCGGTCCATCAAGCTAAGTCTTGTCTTGATCTTCTCCACCTTGATCACATGACTCAATGTCATGTCTCATGTGCATTTAAGCTCCTTTATCATCACATGTGTGAGCTTTGCAACATCTCCAAGCTATTTTCACCTTTATGGCATATGTTGCTCACACATATGTACCTATGGACTAATCACCTGTGTATCTCACATAAACACAATTAGCTCACCTAAGTTGTCACTCAATTACTAAAACCAAACAAGGACCATTCAGCTGGCAGATTCAGGCCGTGTTTAGTTGAGCTGTGGCCATAGGAAAAAGCTATTGTGGGCTGTGATCTATGAAAAAGCTATTGTGGGTTATGAGTTGTAGAAAAGCTAAAAGCTGTTTGGTTAAACAAGTATAAAATATATCTTCTATCTTTATCTCTCTTGAAACAACTGTGGAAGAGTTTTTTATTCCACCACTTTCGAAAAGTAGAAAGCCAAAAGCCAAAAACAGAGTCAAACCGGCTTTCAAAAATATACTACGAAACAGTAGCTGCTTCTGAAAAAGCAGCCTCTAAAAACAGCCTTTTTGGTTGGGCTTTTAGTTTTTGAGGCCAAAAGTCAAAGCCAAAAGCCTAACCAAACTGACCCTCAACGGCTCTAGCACGTCATCCGTTAGGAACAGAGAGATCCGGAAGCCGACATGAGCACACGACGACACGGTCACGCCGACGGTGGTGGCGGGGTCATCCATCTTTGCAACAGCCGCAAGAACGGGCGGCCCCCACACAGCCTGAGTGGCCGATCAATCTACGGTGGGCCGAACGGTAACGTGCTACGGTTCACAGCCCACGGACCGCCTCCTATTCGGTATTCGCCTCAATTTGGGCCGACCTCTCTGGACCAGGCGCTAGTTTGAGCCTTTGAAGATAGTCCTGTCGTTTTGTTTAGTTGAGCAGAATTCTTCAGTGACTTACCGCATTGTGATGTCGGGCAGATTTAGATATGGCACCTGACGAGTGATGCCGGCCAAAGATGGCAACAGGGACGGTGATGGGATCAATTGACCCCCAAGGGGATTTAAATGGTAGGAAATCAGTCCCCATCGGGTCTGGCAGGTACAGGGATGGGATCGGTCCCCCCGTCCTCGATCTCCGCAAACCCGATCCGCTATCAATTCGGCCCATCCCCGATCTCCACGGCTGAAGAAGTAAAAGGCCCATCTAAAGGCCCAATAGCCATCCAAGAATATATAATGTGAGGCTATGAGCTGTGTAACCCTAACTCTACTGCTCCTCATTTCTTCTCCCCAACCGCAACTTTGCTTTCTCCACCAGCCGACTCCCGCACAAGCACAGCGCACACCAGCCGCCGGCGAACTCCATGTCTCTAGTCTCCACCAGGCTTTGCTCCCTGTCCGCATACCCACGCGGACATGCCACCGCAGGTACGAGTGAGCTGCCACGCTCGGCGGTCCTACCTGTAGTCCGCTCACATCCTAAATCTCTGTCATGGTCCCCATCCAAATCCACAAGGAGTGGGCGCAAGATGGACGTGGTCAGTGGTCAAGACTCAAGAATCAAGATGCTGACTGTTGAGAACTGTAGGGAGTGGATAGCCTCGTAGTAGTATACTTTCTTTCTGGCATGTATTTTCTTTGGATCTGAGATGAGAGAACTAGTCTTTTTTTAGTCTTCTTTCTCTTCGGCATGTATTTTCTTTGGATTTGAAAGAATAGAACTAGCGTATCATTCTTTCTTTGCATTCTATGAGATTAGAAACTGGTTTGATTTTGCCCTTTCTGCTCTAGCAGAGTACATTTTGTTACGGGGATGGGATCCCCACGGGGATTAAATCTCCACGCGGGGACAGGGATGGGAAGAAAGTTTCCCCCGCGAGTGTTGATGGGGACAGGGATGGGGAAAGTCTGTCCCCGCGGGGATGGGGATGGGGTGCTAACCCTCGACAGGGAATTCCCCATTGCCATCTTTAATGCTGGCCCTTTTTGGGTATATATGGTATTCATTCTGTCATTCAAGCACGTTGTGTAACACATTTTGAGTATATAAAAAGCTTTTTTATGCGTTTATTTAGATCGCTTGGAAGTGAGCCTAGCTCAACAGGTTATGTGAGAGGTGTGGCAATGCACCAAACCACCCATGTCCAAGTTCCGTCTTAGACTGAATTTGGGTGCCTATCTCTTTTCTTAACGAAAACCGCCAAGTTACTCTAGGTTGGATATCATTTTTTTATTTAGATCGCTTTGAATCACCTTTTGACTATTACAATCTTAATTGTAAATGGGAATAGGAAATGCTAGTGCACGAACATCTGATGGGGATGAATTTCGTTGGACGCCTACCTGCATGCCTGACAAGCCCGCCTTGACACCTGACCTTCCCCACCCGCGCACCTCGCCCCCATCCCTATCCGTTCACCCTACCCGTGCAGGCGCAGCCCGCCCCATCCCCATCTACTCGCCCAACCCCCGCAAGCGCACCCCCGCCCCACGGTGCCCCAACTACCGACCCTCAGCGTGCTGCACACCATGTTTGCCGGCCATCGGGTCGCCGCACCCCATTTCTCGGCGCCCCTGACTCTCCGAACAGTAGGAAACACGTGCAACATGAAACACTTGAATATAACATACGTCAAAAACCAAATATATACTTACAACACATGTGTGAAAACATATGCAACATCAAAATAAAAACACTTACAACTTGCAACATGAAAACACTTGCTGCAATTTGTAAGTTTGTTTACTTTCTAATAAATCACATTAGGGGCACCCCCACTTGTTTTTCTAAAAAAACACTTGCTGCACCAGAAGACTAAAACAGATGAAACAATTTGGAACATGCTGTTGCAAGATATGTGTAAAACATATGCAATATCCAGATCAAAACACTTGCAACATACGTCGGCAAACAGATGAATAAGTTTAAACAAACGCTTGCAACATGTCTCTGAAACACTTGCAACATATGTAACATGTTCAATATCCCCCGATCTACTTTTACAGCATCCATATGAAACAATTGCAATATGCCTTTGAAACGTCTAAAACATAGGGGGAGAAAGGCCTAGGCATGTCGATTTTTGGCCGATGGAGTTGGAGTCGGCGGTGGCCGGTGCACGCGAGCACCATCCAGCATCAGCACCAGTGGCGTGCGAGAGCACCACCACCATAAGCGCCACTGGCACCGGGCTTGGCTCGACGGTGATAGTGGGGGATGGGGCGCGGTGAGCGCCATGGCCCACTCGGGTAGGGGGAGCTCGGTCACCGGGGTGAGAGAGAGCGTCCCTAGGTAGGGAGGGTGCCACATCGGGGTGGGAGAGAAACACGCACTCTCCTGCAACACTGTCGCGCCACCTCCATGGATCTCGCCGGAGACGAGTGGATCTCCCTCATGCTCCATGGATCTCGTCAGCTAGGGAGAGAGGACCGTCGGATCTACTGGCATTGAAGGCTCCCGGTGAGGACACCAGGGTGGGAGAGGACGCCGTGCTTTGGTGCGCTGCGGTAGGGGATGAGGAGCGCGGAAGGGGTAAGGATAAGAGGAGAAAGTGAAGGGATAAGTTTTTTTAATATACTTGCTGGCGGGAGAAAGCGGCGGGATGAAAAAGGCGTCCGATATTTTTACGGTCCATCGAATACACAACACACAACATTTCCGAATGAGAATCTTCTTATATGAATCCTACCTCCAAAAGCTGGCCGGCCAGCGTGCCACGTCATGGGCTTTTCGAAGCCGTTCGATCGGGCGCGTGGACGACCCAGATCGGGCGAGCCATGGTATTTTTGCAAAAAAAAACCCCAAACTTTAATCGAATCTCGCAGTCCAGACATCATCTCGAGGTTTTTTTAAAAGCCCTCGAACTTTCCCGAAATCAACCCTCCCAGCTTACGGACCTTCTCCTCCAGCAGTGGCACTGCCTCTCCTCCTCCGGCACCGCCCCTTCTTCCGGCCCAAATCCAACGTCCTCGCCCTCCAAGCCCCGAGCTCGCGCCGCCTGCCCCCGCCGCCGTTGCCGCCCTCGCGCCCCTTCCTCTCTCTCCGTCTCTCCCGACGTGGCGGCGCAGCGGGAGGCCCAAAATGCTGCCGCCTCCGCGCGCTGCCTGCGGCCGGAGCCGCCGCGCCCGTACCCCGCCTCCCCCCCCTGCGCCGGGGTCGCTGGGGCCCTCGCCTGCGCCAGGCCAGCCGGGGCCGCCACTCCTCTCCTCTCACCACCATGGCGTCGGGCGGCTGCGCTCTCGCCCCGAGGCTATGACTTGGCGCCGCCCGTGGCCGTGGCTCTCCGTCCTCTCCGTCTCCCCACGACGACAACCCCTCCTCCTCCTCCTTGGGCGGCGGTGCTAGCTAGATGGCGATGGTGGTGGTCGGGGGCGGCAACGACCGGTCGTCGCCTGGCGGCGGTGGGGCGCCGCAGGTGGACACGGGCAAGTACGTGCGCTACACCCCCCGAGCAGGTCGAGGCGCTCGAGCGGGTCTACAGCGAGTGCCCCAAGCCCAGCTCGCTGCGCAGGCAGCAGCTCATCAGGGAGTGCCCCATACTCAGCACCATCGAGCCCAAGCACATCAAGGTCTGGTTCCAGAACCGCAGGTGCGTGCGTCGCCGGAACCACCAGCCCTTCTCTCTCCATCCATCATCTCATCTCATCTCTGTTCATACCTCCGCTTATTTGTTGACGAATTATGCGTTCCTGCGGCTGAAATTTCTCTCTTTCGCTCTTCCTCTTTTTTTGAGTGGTTGCTTTCTTAGGTTGGGTTAAATTTATTATTAATGGAACGAGCTTCCTTGTTAGCCGCATATTCTTAGGATGTTTGCTTTCATGTAAGTAAGCCATCCTTCCATAGCCCGATTATCCTTCGCACCCGCAAATGATGACACAGGACAGCAGGTTATGAAAACCACTCTTAAGCCTCCAAGAATAGCAAACAACGGGGCCATATATGCTACACAGTTAACTTCTGAAGCGCTAACTGAAACTAACTATTTCTTATTCAGATCTTAAGGCAGAGATGGATCAATCAGTTCCTATGCATCATGACATTATACCTTTGTTATTTAGTATAGTAGTAGCTTGTGGTTTAAGCTACAAGTACGGTACGATGCCGGGCGTGCCTTTTGTTAAGGGCCTGATATGATTAATGCTTGTTGTCTAAGATAATCACCTGGGCCATCTATGCCTGAATCTGAATAAGTATTCAATTCAAAGTCTCAGATACATTGTGCCAGAAATTTTCCGAATTTATGGCACTGAAACTTCAGAACCATCCATGAACAGTTTCATCTCTTGCAGTTGAACTCAAATTGAACCTGCTCAAATGCTCAGAGGTGTAGTTTTCTGAAACCATATAATAGAGACTCGTTTAAAGAAGTTCTAGCTCTAATGATTAGTTTCAGAGAGGTTACACCTTTTGAAGCATAGGTTGACGAAGAGAATGTATGCAGCATGCTTGGTTCAGGTTCTTCGAGAACATTATGCTGGAGATCCAGTTTTCAAAAATCTTTTTTTTTTCATCCATTTTCAGGTTGTTTACCAACCAGAGGATTGCAACAAAAAAAAAAGGACCAAAGATGTTTTGGGTACGATTTTTTCGCTAGACAGGTGCTATATCTGTGCAGAACCGAGCAAAGATCTTTCTTCAAAAAAGCAGTTTCCTGAATGCCCAATGCTGCCTGCCTGTGCAGACTGCAGAGATGCTGGGGGGAAATGGTTTTGGTACTAAAGCTCTGGTTAGATTTCAAGGATGTTACGTTCTGTCTCTTGCATTGGACTGGCTGCCAGCATACAAGGCCCTCCCTTGGTCTGTTTTTGTTTGGAGTCTCATCGGTTTCTATGATATGTTTTTTCTTTTAGTTTTTTGAGTTTTGAGGTCGGTCCATATTAGCTCAGGTTTTCAGCTGGAACTTGACATCAAGTACTGCGCTGTAGAACTACAAATTCTCTTTGGTGAGCGCAAGGCCGACCCGGGGTCGCCGGACGGCTGCGCCCACGCCCGCTCGCTCGCACCGCTGTGCGTACGCGTGGACTTCGGAATCGAGCTCTCCCAAATCCCGCCCATGGCGCCGCCACTTGAGCCACTGCAGGCAGCTCCGGCGACGGCCAGCCCCGGACACTGCCGAGGCAGATCGCGGGCGTCCCTGCGCCACTCACCGGAGCCCGCACCCGCACGCGCGAGCACTCAGCCGCGCAACTGGCTAAAAGTTTCACTCGTAAAAAACTTATATGACAATGAAAAAAAAAAAAGTTCAACAAAAAATACAACTAACCGAAAAATGACCAAACTGATATAGTAATATTACCGATTACTTAATACGATTCAAAGATAACGATTGATATTTTCCACTCCCTCACCCAAAAAAAAGGTTTCCTTTGCCTCTATGCTATAATCGGCTATGCTCAAAACGTCAATAGACCTTTTGCAATTCATCATCTCCATCTTGATGTCATTTAGATGAACAACAAGAACAAAATAACCATATAACATCGAATAAAAATAAGTTAGCTCCAAATATTAATATGTCAACGCAAAACACCACAAATTTTACTTTACCTTCACCCACTCGACATGACTAAGTATAACTCTTGACTCAAAATCACTAGTGTCCTCTAAATAGCATTAACAAATAGATGTAAGCAAACATATTAGATAAGGTGAACCTTACATGTATTAATATTACCATATTATTCTTGGTAAGACCATATATTTAATATTCTCAAATTCCACTGGATAATGGTAAAAAAAACACGAATGTTAGTATAAACAGAGAATATATAGTGGAGAAGCGCGGCAACGCCGCGCTACAGTTTTCTAGTATAATAATCTAGATTATAAACTATAATAGGGTATTTTGTTTGGATCTCTAGATTATAGGCGCTAGAGTAGAGGATTTGGCCTTACGAACACCTATAATCAGCCCGGGTTTCCCTCGAGAAAATAAGCAGCCACCTAACCTCCGTGCAGAACATGTCTTAGCACTGATTTTATATTCAGTTCAAATCTGGGCCTACGAATGGGTAAAGTACACTCGCAGCTAGAGATGTCTGACGTCATGTCTGCTGCAGTCCAGTCCTTTGTGGACATACTCAGTCCGATGCAATTCTAGCAGAGCATTATATTTGAGAACCTTAAGTTTAACAAATTATAGATAAAAAAATATTAATATTTATGATATTAAATAAATATTATTAGATTAATTATAAAATTAATTTTTATAATAAATTAATTTATAGTCATAAATGCGAATAGTATTTACTGAAAAATTAGTTAAACGTGGAATACTTTGTCGACACTTAATCCGTAGTTACACTCTTCATGGAGTGAGTACCATTCTATTTCATTCCGCGGTTTGACAAAAGTTTGCACTTTCCACGACGCCACGCCACAACCACCCCGGCGTTTGTTTGGCTCTTGGGTCTTGGCAGCAGCAGGCAGCCACGCCGGCGCGAAGGCCATGGCGACCGCGCCTTGGCCAGGCTTCGCGGCGGCGGCGCCCCGGCTCATCAAGATGACGCTCCTGGCCGTGTCAGCCTTATTGTCCCGATCGTCGGTCCGACGGTGGCGGCGGAGCTCGTTGAGCTGACCCTCCTCGCAAACGCTCGGGAGAAGGGCGCGGGTATTCAGCTAACCTTCTTCCTTGCGTTCATTTGCACTAGCGTTGTCTGTCCTGGGGCTGCCTCCTGATTGCGTATGCTTGCTCCGTTTTGCTCGTTACAGTCTGCTTGGCTGGCAGCCCGCCGGCTTACCAACTCCGGATAGGCTTCGGCTCCGGATCACAAAGCTGGCTCGTCAATCTTGAGGTGATCGATCCATCTTTTTTCTGCGTTCATGTGTTGAATGGAAATTGAAACTGCAACGACATTCACTCAGTCTCCAGATGCATCGGTGCGTAGTGGAATCCTAAGTCAAGATAGTAACGTGAAGAGAGGCAGAGGAAGACCGAAGTTGACTTGGGTAGAGGCAATAAAAGGAGACTTGAAAGGATGGAATATATCCAAAGACTTAGCCTTAGATAGGAGTGCTTGGAAGACAGCTATTCACGTGCCTGAACCTTGATTGTTTCTGTTGGGTTTCAACTCTAGCCTACCCCAACTTGTTTGGGACTTAAAGGCTTTGTTGTTGTTGTTGTTGTTGTTGTTGTTGTTGTTGAACGACATTCACTCAGTGCTGCGTCAATGATTCTCTATGAATATACTCAGGGAGGAGCATGGTGCAACACCACAGAAGATTGCTCCAGCCGCAGCCTGACTGACCTTGGTTTGCCTAAGTTCATGAAACCAATAGAGTTTGAAGGGATGCTCAGCAACAATCACACAGAAAATCCCTGTACGTAAATAAACTTGCTTTTTTCATGGATACAAATATGATCCCCAATTAAGCTTTAACGCTTTAGATTGACTTCGAAACTTCATTTGGTGCATGCATGTGATCAGATTTGTACAACTGGAATATAGTTGACATAAGGTACTGTGATGGGGGTCATTTGCCGGGGACGCAGAGGGCGTAGATCGGGTGATTGATTACTCTGACAATTCTGTTTTGGGCCATTTGCCTGCCTTCAATCCTCAACTGATGATGTAGTGGCGTTGGTGTAGAATGGAACCAAACTTTTCTACAGAGGATTGCGCATCTGGGAAGCAGTCGTTGACGAAGTCATGGCAAAAGGAATGGACACTGCTAAACAGGTCAATTGAGCTATTGATTTTTGTATATATATATGTCGTCACTGTCATAATCTGACAACAGCATCTGAGCAGAGCCATGTCCAAATTTTCAGGTCTTACTTGCTGGTTGTTCTGCTGGTGGTCTTACTGCACTACTGAACTGCGATAATTTTCGTGCACGTTTCCCTCCGGAGGTTCCAGTAAAATGCCTTTCAGATGCTGGATTCTTTCTTGATGTGTATGGCTCTGGACATCCTTGGTTGGAAGTTATTTCTTAATTAAAACTTCAGAAACTAGTATCCCTAGTAGAATTGTACTTATATCTGAATTAAGTACCAGCTCTCTTTCTGCCACAGAAAGGATTCATCAGGCGAAAGGTTCATGCGGTCCATCTTCAGTGGAGTTGTTCATCTTCAGGTTATCTTGAATAATTCGTCAATTTTCTCAAGTTTAACCCCTCTCTTTTTTTCTTGTTTTGGGATGCATTTTTTTTTGCAACAAAAAGAGTGTTTCATATATGCAGCTTGATAGCAATTAATATTGAGTTAGCTCTTCTCACTCTTTTTTTCTAGAATGTGAGAAAAGCTTTGCCCAAGGACTGTCTTGCAAAGAAGGAACCGACAGAGGTAGTTAACCACTCATTGTCTAGGGAAATTCAATATACCTTGATATATACTACAAGCTGCCAAGTTTCGTTTTTTAAAAAAGAAAAATTATTGCTGCAGTGTTTCTTTCCGCCTGAGCTTATTAAGAGCATCAGCACCCCCACATTTATTCGGAACTCCGGTTATGATTCGTATCAGGTGACCAATTACATTCTTTGTTTCCCTTCCACTTTTTGTATAATACATGGCTAAAATACGAGCTGGGGAACTGCTCTCTAGGTAGGAAATGTCGTGGCGCCAGGCGGATCTGATCCAGGACAATCATGGGCCAGTTGCAAAGCTGATATTCGAAACTGTACTTCCACTCAAATTGAGGCACTTAATGGTTAGCCTAATCTCTCAGTCTCTTGTGTTTGTCTACCCTCATCTGGTGACTAGTATCATACATGTGAATTTTTCCTTCTCCATAATTCAGGATTCCGGGAGAAAATTGTTGAGGATTTGAAGGTTGCTCAACACAAGAGGGGCTGGGGGCTGTTCACCGATTCATGCTTCAACCACTGCCAAACGCCATTCAGAATCACATGACATTCGCCGATCTCCCTGAGACTCGGTAACAAGGTGAGGCTCAGAGTCACTTCACCGTAAGCTGCATACACGTAGCTAGTTTTTTTTTTCGTTTTTTCAATGTTCCTCCTTTTAATTGGAATTGATATAGTTTAGTTTCAATTCATTTTTTTCCCCTTCCTCTCATGCTGAACAGACGATCGCTGAAGCTGTCGCGGACTGGTATGTCGTTAAAGACCATGGAGTGAAGGAGATTGACTGCGCGTATCCATGCATCAACCCCACATGTAGCACTCAGCTCGACCTATAATAAGCGGAGTTTTGATCTTCGCTATTGCAAATCAGAAACGAATCAAACGATACAGATAAAGGCAACCAATAAAAGGTTGACAACCTTGAAATCCAAAAGAGATGGGGCCCTATGAATGCCTCAGATATCACAATAGCCACCTCTGATCCGCATTGCGTGTGCCATCGAATGCTCATGCGTAACATGTAAGAATCTCAATAAGAAAGGTCAGAAGCACATGTCTGAAAATGGAGCGTAGCTAGTCGTAATTAGTCACTCTCGATTGGACCACCAATGTAGTCCCGTCAAACAAATAATAAACTTCGTTATCCTTTGGATTTGGACGAGTAGTTTGGAACCACTCAACTATCTTTTTTTCTGCGAGAAACGGCGTATCAGTTTGACCTAGCTACCGGTACTCAGTCGCACTCGCCAACTGGTATGGCTGGTGGGCACGGGCTTTCAAGCATGGTTTCCAGGACTCCAGCCACACTTTTCCTCTAGCTACTAGCTACTCCCTCGGGCGACGGCCATGGCGACCGAGCTGCTGTCGCCGCTCCTCCCGCAGCGTCAACGCGGCCTCGCTGTCGTCGTGGCCGCGCCCCTGCTCGCGCTCCTCCTGGCCGTTGTCATCTTCTCCCGCTCACCGGTGGCGACACCCGTGTCCATGACCTCTCCGGAGCTCGTCGACCTGACACTCCTCGCCGGCGCTCGGGAGAAGGGAGCGGGTATTCATTCAGTCAACTAACTGTAGCCTCCCTCCTTGTCTTTCCAATTGGAGGCACGTCTGGAGCCGGATACTGATCGTCATGGCCTGCGTCATTGCATTGCAGTGTGTTTGGATGGGAGCCCGCCTGGTTACCACCTGCGGAGAGGCTTTGGTTCCGGAGCTCACAGCTGGCTCGTCTTTCTTGAGGTGACCGAATGCTCTCTTCCAATTGTATAAATTGTTATGTATAACCTGTATGCCAATTACATAAACTGTTATAAAAAATCATTTGAGCTCAACAAATGAGCTTTCGTCGAAAAGGCGTCACTGCTTCCTTTTCGGCGCCCGCCCTTTATTTAGATGTTGGGGCAAGGCAAGCCCAAGGAAAGTCTAGGTTGGTGCTCCATCTCGGCCGGCATCCTGCTCTCGAGAGGGTGTGGTCCTTGAGCGAACTAGTCATGTGCTGTGTTGCCCCAACGCAGGGGCATTTGGTGAGGAGCTACGGTCCGGTGGTTGACAAGCCACTGATCCGAGGCGACTGGAGTGCTTTCATCAAATGATGCATGTGGGTGGTGGCCCGATTCGGCCTGGCCTGGTCGGAAAGAGATTCTAAATCTCGAATATGCGCACCGAGAATAGATATCTATGTTAGCTAGCGGGGGCGGGCTTTCCCCTGGTAGTCCCGCTGCGTCCTCAGTCCGTCTCGTCTCATCTTTCTTTGGCTATACTTGTAGCCAGCCATATTAGCTCCAAATTCACGGATGATTTAAAGAACTTTGGTGACTGAAATCTGCAAAAAAGATTTAAATTTATGGGATAGTTGCTAAGATTTTGAGATAGTAAACCCAGGTGAAAAAATTGGTTTGAGCTTAAATGAGTTCTTTCCAGCATAATGGGATGAGATGTCTACTGATTTTCCACTGATATATCTCAGGGAGGAGGTTGGTGCAACACCACACAGAGTTGTTCCGAGCGCAAAATGACCAGCTTCGGTTCATCCAAATATATGAGTGCAGTAAACTTCAATGGGATACTCAGCAATGATCACATAGAAAATCCTGGTATAAAAAGTTGTCTGTCATGGATGGATTTCCTAATGCTATATTAGTCTCCATCAACATGCTTCTTTTAGGGAGCACCTACTAGTCTGCTATCGTTTTTCCATGTCCCAATTATTCATTTTGGAATTTGGACTGATGCAGATGCAGTAACGCTTTGCGCTAGTCTTTTTTCTATTATAATGATTTTGAATTGAGTTGTGATCCTACTACCTGATAAATGTGTCTTTGCACTAATTTTAGTCAGTCGTCATCAGATTTCTACAACTGGAATATAGCTGTTATAAGGTACTGCGACGGAGGATCATTTGCTGGGGATGCAGAGGGTGAAGATCTGGTGAATTTTTTGAATTCTGATCTGAACTGCCCATCTTAATTTCTCAAACTGATGCTGTACTGGCATATGTATAGGATGGAACCAAACTTTTCTTCAGAGGATTGCGCATCTGGGAAGCAGTTGTGGATGAACTCATGGGAAAAGAAATGGATGCTGCTAAACAGGTTTTCATTGACTTCGTATAGGTTGTCCAATAGTAACCAAGAGTCACGTCCAACCTTATTTCCCCCTGCTTTCCAGGCCTTGCTTACAGGCTGTTCTGCTGGTTCTCTAGCTGCGCTACTGCACTGTGATAATTTCCGTGGACGGTTTCCTCATGAAGTTTCAGTTAAATGCCTTTCTGATGCTGGATTTTTTATTGATGAGTAAGTCCCTAAAAACTAGTATACCGAATTAGCATTGTACTTTACTAAGTGAAGTACATTTCTCTGCCACAGGAAGGATTTATCTGGAGAAAGGTCCATGCGGTCGCTCATCAGTGGAGTAGTTCACCTTCAGGTTAGTCGTGGCACACAGTCACTCACTATCAAGAGATCCTGTTCTGGGATGCATGACAAATATACACAGTTTGGTAGTATATGTTGATTGGATTGCTTCTTTGATGAATTTCTTCCAGAATGTTAGAGAAGTTCTACCCAACGACTGCCTCCAAAAGAAGGATCCAACATTAGTATGCTCACATTATCTAATTCAATTCTGCTTTTGATGTTGCTATAAACTCATTTTGCTGACATTTTCATTTCTCCCAGTGTTTCTTTCCTGCTGAACTGATTAAGGGCATCATCACCCCCACATTTATTCTGAACTCCGATTACGATTCTTGGCAGGTGACTACACTCTTTATGTTTCTTCCCAGTTGTCCAATGGTTAAATCCCTAACTACTTATTCATTCTAGATACGGAACATTCTCGCACCAAATGGATCCTTTCCTGGTCAGGCATGGTCTAGTTGCAAGGCAGATATCCAGAACTGCAGCTGCACACAAATTGATGTACTACATGGTAAGCCAAGCTTGTGAATCTCTTTGCTTTCTACATCCATTGGTGATGATCCTGTTTTCCTTGATGCTGTAGATTTTCATTCCTCGTGTTGCAGGATTCAAGAAGAAATTAGTCAGTGAATTGAAGGTTGCTGAAGATAACAAGGACTGGGGGCTGTTCATTGATTCATGCTTTACCCACTGTCAAACACCATTCAACATGACATGGAATTCACCGATCTCACCAAGACTTGGTGACAAGGTGAGGTTCAGATCATGTGGACTGCACAGTGCAATAGCATACTGTTTTCTTATGTCTTCACTTGGACTGATATTTTCAAAATTTCTTCTGCTGTTTGCATAGCAGTCTATCGCAGAGGCTGTTGGGGATTGGTATTTTGGTAGAAGGCGAGACGTGAAACTGATCGACTGCGAGTATCCATGCAACCCCACATGTAGCAGTCTTCTGCCTACTGCTTGATTCACACAGGACTGTGCTGAGATCACCAGTCTTTCCTCATTTTCCACTTTGTTTTGCTAAGAATTCAAAAAGAAACTTTGTCTTATCAGTAAGACCTACAATTAACTAAACACAACTTGAAGTAGTTGTACTTCCATCAACAGCACTTATAGATGTGTTTGGTTCCCTGGCTTAACCCCTTGTATAATACAATTTGGACCTGTTTGGTTCCGTGGCCTACTAGCAGGCTTACACAAGCTCATTTTGTACGGTGGAGGTGGCTTCCTGCAAACGACCGATCCGGTCGTTCTATCCTAGCCTGGCTCCGTCTATCTCCACGCCCGACTCTGCTCACCTGCCGACGCCCTCGCACGCACCTCCGCCCCGCCCCGCCTCCTCTGCGCTCGTCCTCCACGCCGCCGGCAGGCCGGCGAGCTTGCTCCTTCACCCCACCGGCCAGCGAGCCTGCTTCCCCTCCTCCTCCACCACCACCTCCCCGCCGGAGCTCGCCCAGCAGGAGCTCCACCGAGGTCGCCCCGCCGGAGCTCCACCACCCCGGTCCTCCACCACCACCTCCCCGCCCGAGCTCGCCCCGCCGCTCCTCCTCCACCACCTCCGGCGACCAGCGAGTTGGGACTACCCTCACCGACCGGGATCTAGAGGAGGCGAGGCCTCACCAGCGGCCTCCACTGAATCGGCCTTCCCCGCCGCCTAATCGACCTCCTCCACCGCCGAATCGGCCTCCTCCTCGGTGGAGGTCCCATGCTGCGCGGCCACGCGGCAGTGGCGTGCAGCAGGGGGTGCGTGTCTCGGTGCTGCTGCGCCATCGCCGAGGTCTGCTGCCATGGTTGCCACCTCCGAGGTGTGGTTCGACTAAAGTCTTAGAAGGGGGTAAAGTTATGCAAACTAAATCAGACAAGCAAACACACCGATTGGTTAGAGCTGGCCTGTCTTAGTTTTACTGGCCAGGCTTTTATGGTCCTGTTCGTTTATCTCTTTTCAGCTTTAGTCGGAACAGTATTTTTCTCTCGCAACGAATCAACTAGAACAGTGTTTCGACCGTTTTTTCAGCGAAGTGAACGGAACCACACACACCCTGTATATGTCACAACCGTTAAGCACCAAACTTTCAGGAACACTTCCACATTCAGGCCATTCAAAGGAACTGTGCCTTCTAACTTACACATTCAAAGGTCTTGAGCTGCTCCCAGACTCACGAATTTCAAAATTGTGTTTCTGAGAAGTACAATCAGTGAATGTTCTGAACTTCAAATGCACATCAGAGTTAAGTTTTCTACGTTGGAAATTTGGAACTTCTGGGAAAAGAGCATGGAAGTTACAATATCTCGCATGAACCTCTGAATTTGAGGCATTAACAAGATATCTGTGGAAAGATGAACTGGAACAAATGAAAGGCTGCAGATCAGGAAATATTATAGTCACGCCTGCAGTACCACATGGAAACTGTACAGTTGATAACGACCAGCTGTTCAGCTCTGCAGACCCCATCCCAAGTCTCAAACTGGCGAGTGCAAAACCGCAAAATGTCCAGAACTTTGTAGCCCGGTAGTTGTTGCCATATTAGCAACAAGCCAAGATAACGCAAATCTGGTTCCAAGCGACAAGGATAAAGATAAGGAGGACCAAATTTTTAGAGGACTGATGCCATGTGGGTGTGGACTTGTCGGCAAGTGCAGAAAATGCGCAATTCAGCAAACAAATTCCAGCAGAGCCCACCCCTTGGCCTCTTCCAAAATCACTAATTCGCATGAAAACAAGGCCTACTAAATCCGCTCGATTACTCTGGACTCGGCACCAAGTCAAACCCTAATTAACCAAAGAAAGCCCATCCGCAGATTAGACGACTCGAGAACTCACCTCCACCCTGCGTCCGGCGGCTTCATCATGCCTACATGTGCCCTCGCTTACCCGTCCTCCAGTTCCACTTGCCATCGCATTGCTGCTCTCCTGATCATCGCCGCCGACGCCGGACTCGCTGAGGTGTGCGGGGACAGCGAAACCGTGGGGCTCTGGGCCCACTCGCACCAATAGGCTGACCCTTCCGACCAGCCCAAGCCCACCTGCCAAACAAGTTGAAGAGGCCTCCCAGGTCCGAGCCCGTTTCTCACATTGTCCAGAATGTAGGGTGGGCCGAGCTTTACGGAACATTTTCTCCTACGTTTATCTAGGTTGCTCCTAAATCAGACTTTTTACACTTCAACTATATATTGGTATCAATATAAATCTGCTATGTAAATAAAATATATACTGAATAACATTATTCATTATGAAGATATATCTATAAATACTGATAGTCAAATTAGATAAGTTTCATCACTAAGGACAAATCACAAAGCATGACTTATATTTGAGTAAAATGTTAGCATTCCGCAGTGCATGAACTATTTTATTGTGTGTATGTCTTTCTCTCCCCCTAAAAACACTATTTTTGGCTACTTATTTTTTTTCTAATTTGGAACCCATCACGCGGCTTGATATACATTATACACTCAAGGACGACGCCAACAGGGCAACAGCCCGCCGTACTTTCGGCTCGTAGCTGCAAGCCTGCAACCGCGTGCGAGCAACATCGGCCATACATGGCGACTGCCGAGCACACGTCGTCGTCGTCGTTGCCTTTCCGGCAGCATCGACCTGCCGGTTGGGCCACGGTCATGGCGGCAACGCTCCTTGCCCTGCTGGCCGCCTGCTTCGGCCGCTCACCTGTGGCAATGGCGACGGACTCTTCTCCGGAGCTCATCGAGCTGACGCTCCTCACCGGCGCTCGGGAGAAGGGCGCAGGTTTGTGTTGAGCTAAAGCTAACTAATGTTCCCTCCTTATTTTCTTTCATTTTTGATGCATGCTTTATTTACATATATGCATGCGTTTTATATATATGCAGTGTGCTTGGATGGAAGCCCGACGGGTTACCACTTCCAGAGAGGCTTCGGCTCCGGATCCCGCAGCTGGATCGTCTATCTTCAGGTGACTGACCCATTCATTTTCCTTTTTCAGCTGCAATTTGGTACGTACGTCTTAATTCCTAAAAAAAAACATACTACGTCTTCATGAACGTAAGATTAGATAATAATCCGATGTTCTGCACGGTTGCTTTTTTTCGCGATCGTACCGTGAGGCCGGTACTGATGTTCTGCACGGTTCCTGAATCCTGATAGGCTGATACTGATCGTAAACTGGATTTGCTTCCTTCTTATATGACGTAGCAGTGCTCCTGTGCTAATTTTTCCAAAAAAAAAAACTCAGGGAGGAGCTTGGTGCAGCAGTGATAACACCACAGAAACTTGTTCTGAGCGTAAAATGACCTCCTATGGTTCGTCCAAGCTTATGGAAGCAATGACCTTTGATGGGATATTCAGTAACCAGCAGCCACAAAATCCCGGTAAGTGCACTACTAGTCAGCTTTAGATAGTTTTCCAGTTTCCATGCCCATAGTATTCGTTTCGGCGAAACTTCTGAACTAATTTAGTTTCCTCAGCCTGTTCAACGTGTCTTTTCACTAATTTTAGTTGGCTCCTGAACTGTGAACTGTGATCAGATTTCTACAACTGGAATAAAGTCTTTGTAAGGTATTGCGATGGGGCATCATTTTCTGGGGACGCGGAGGGTGAAGCACAGCTGACTTTTCTAGATTTGTAGTTTGAGCTGCGTATCTAATATAAATTCTTGAAACTGACCCTGGCTTTGATTGACGTAGGATGGAACTAAACTGTTCTTCAGAGGATCGCGCATCTGGGACGTAGTCGTCGATGAACTCATGGGAAAAGAGACGGACACTGCTAAACAGGTTAATTTAACTATTGATTTCTCATATTCTGCAACAAGCGCCTTCTGGCACGACAACCACTTAGTTGTGAATTGTGTGATCAATCAGAGCCATGGCCAACTCCATTTTGTCGGACACTTTTCAGGCCTTGCTTGCAGGCTGTTCTGCTGGTGGTCTAGCTACACTAGTGCACTGCGATAATTTTCGTGCAAGATTTCCTCAGGAGGTTCCGGTCAAATGCCTTCCTGATGGTGGATTCTTTCTTGATGTGTAAGTCTCTGGAGGTTAGCTAGCGTACCCCACTAGCGAAATAACACTGTACTTGAACTAAATGAAGCATGTGTTTTCCTCACCAGAAAGGATTTATCAGGAGAAAGGCATATGCGATCGATCTTCAACGGAGTTGTTCAGCTTCAGGTTAGCTGTGGAGCGGGGTTCCTCACCTTCTGCATCTTTTCAGTTTTGGAATCCATGAGATCGAACTGTTTCACACGTGTGCAGCTCGGCACTAAATGGTGATTGAGTTTTTCTTTCTCTGAATTCTGTTGCAGAATGTTAGCAAAGTTTTGCCCAAGGACTGCCTGGCAAAGAAGGATCCAACAGAGGTACGTAGCTGTTCACTCTCTCTACGGGATTCAGTTCTCGTTGATATGCTGCCAAGCTCATTTGCCAACATGTTTTCTTAATTTGCTCCCAGTGTTTCTTCCCTGCTGAACTTATCAAGAGCATCAGCACCCCCACGTTTATTGTGAACTCAGAATATGATGCTTGGCAGGTGAGGTGATTACAATCTTATTAATTACTTCTTCTACTGGTCAGTTTGGTAACATCCTACCTGCTGTAACGGTGTAAGCCTGTAAACTTGATGTGCTTGTACTCTCCAGATTGCAAATGTTGTTGCGCCAGACGGATCGTATCCTGGAGACACATGGTCAAACTGCAGAGCTAATTTTCGGAACTGCAGTTCCAAGCAGATCGATGTGCTGCATGGTTAATTAGCCTAGCTTCCCGATCTCTTCTGTTTCGACCTCCATTCGGTGACCGTCCTGACCTCTGTGATGTGAAATGTGCCGTGTGTTGCAGGATTCAGGAGGGAATTCATCAGGGAGCTGAAGGTTGCTGAAGGTGAACGGGACTGGGGGCTGTTCATCGATTCATGCTACACCCACTGCCAGACTCAATCGAGCGACTCATGGCACTCGCCCACCTCCCCATGGCTTGCTAATCAGGTGAGGTTTTAATTAATCACTGAACTGGTGAACCGTACTGTAACAGCCTCTCTGGTGCGGCCTCGTCCTTTGCTTGGACTGACGGTTGGCATCTTCTGATTTCAAATTTTTGGAGTGGAGCAGACTGTTGCAGAGGTTGTTGGGGACTGGTACTTCGGCAGAAGGCGACTGCTGAAACAGCGCCCTGTTTGCTTGGGCTTTTTTTTTTTTAAGCTTATAAGCCGTATTTTTTCAGCCAACGAATAATATTTTTCTCTCACACCAAATCAGTCAACCATACTTTCAGTTATGGCTTATTAGCCAAACAAGTCCAAACGAACAGGACTCAGATCAACTGCAAGCACCCGTGCTGCCGTGCAACCCAACATTGGTCCGGGCTGAGATTTATGGGAGTCTTTGTTTGCTCCACCATCCCATAATTGTTTTGGCGCGGTTCTTATCCGAAGAACCCTTGCCTTTTGTTTACCTTGAGACTCGATTACAGTAGACGCTCTTGAGTTCTTGTAAATAAGTGGAATTTTGAGCTTCCTAATTGCCAAGTGAAAATGACAGTGAATAAAGGATAATAAAACGGTAATGCTACCATTAAGATGTCCGGAAGGCCGTACGTCTCGTTCCACTCACTCTTGCACGTGCCACTCGTCTAAAAAAACAAAATTAACTCCCTAATGCCCGCAGATCTAGCGGCCCTCTCCCCTACCCCGACGAGATCCACTCGTCTCCGGCGAGATCCTTGGAGGTGTCGCGGCAATGTTGCAGGGGAGTGGGCGGCTCTCTTCCACCCTGGTGCGGCGCTCTCTCTCACACCGGCGACAGAGCTCCCCCAAATCGGTGGCATGGCGCTCCTCGCCCCCCATCCCCCATCGTCACCACCAAGGCAAGCCCGGTACTGGTGTCGCTTGTGGTGGCGGTGCTCGTGCGGCGCCGCTCACCGCCGGCTCCGACTCCGACGGCTAGAATCGACCGGCCCAGGCTTCCGCTCCACTATGTTATAAATGTATGTTTCAGGTGTTTCAATCGTTTCAAGGGTATGTTGCACTTGTTTCTTATAAATGTTGCAAAAGTAAATCGGGGGATGTTGCACATGTTGCTTAGGTTGCAAATGTTTCAGAAGCATGCTGTGTTTTATCTGTTCCCAGACGTATGTTGCAATCATTTTTTTATCTGGATGTGCATATGTTTTCACACATATGTTGCAACAATATGTTCTAAATATTTCACCTGTTTTCAGTTTTATGTTGTAGTAAGTGTTTTTTCATGTTGTAATTGTTTTATCCGGATGTTGCATATGTTTCATCACATGTTGCCAGCGTATGTCCCAAATATTTTATTTGTTTCAAATGTATGTTGCAAGTGCGCAGACCGCTGGCGTTGGTGTCTATGAGGGCGGGTAGGACCAAGCCGCGGCTACCGACATGTGGAGGAGGCGCAGGCCGCCACCGGCGGTGTAGAGAGGATGCACAGGGCGCACGGTGTTGTTGTGGAAGAGGCGGGGGCGAGTCTTCCGAGCGGCTTGGAAGAGACGGGCGCCACGCGCGGTGTAGAAGAGGTGGGGGCGAGTTATCCAAGCAGTGTGGGCAGCGGATCTGAAGCGACAATTCGGTTGCAAGCGTGGGAGGCGAAGCTGGCGCAGACGACGCGTGAATTCGAATAGATAGGGCGAAGCAGCCGTGGGCATCTGGACGGACCCAGGCGTCCAGACGTCCGGACGCTGGTGTGGCCAAACAGCAGCGATTTTCAGGTTTCACAGTTTCCTTTGTTTACTGAACGGGCGTTTTCACACAACACTCGTGTTGTTTTCCCGCGCCAACTTGGGTGGGCAGTAGTAGTCCGATCGAGCGGGCCCGGTTGGCAGCTTATGCTATCTTCCTGTGTCGCGCTGGCCGTGCTCGGCCCGGCCTGCCGACCCGCCATGATGCGACGTTGATGGCTTGATGCTGCACAGCCTGCCTGGAGCGTGCCCCTCCCCCCACGCCGGGAACCCGCACCCATAATTTGTCTCGTTTTCTTCGGCCGGTTGGGAGGTTTCTAGGCTTCCTGGGACCATGGTCCATGGACAAGCAAGCAGCTGCGAGTCTGGAACGGCACAGGGCACACGGCAGGGACATCGACCGATTCTGTGTCAAAAGTAATCTCCGGCCGTGAGACTCGTCACCGGAAGAGGCGGAAGATGTGAAGGGCATGCAGATGCAGCCGCTAAACCCCGGTCGACGTGAATAGCTGCAGCGGACCAGCCAGTTTTCTCGTCGCTCGTCAGGCAGAAAAAAGGACGTAGTAGATGTACAGGGTATGGCGCTTAAGCGCATGTACTACGATTAAACCGTTTGTCACGCTTTTGGCATCTAATAACTTATTGTACTGTCCTGAATCCATTGAGCTCGCTTTGCTTGAACGAAAATGTTTCTATATATTCTCAAGGACATTTTACAGGCATCGACACCAACTTCATTTGCTTTGAAATTTTTCTAGTTTTGTGGTAGCCCATAATCCACGTTCTTGTAATCTTGTCGCTCACAGCTTAGCTGCCCTAGGGACAAAGTAATGTTCAGGTACTAATCCTATCGCTACGGAAAACACGTGATTTGTCGAGTACAAAGATCTTTGCCAGGTGCTAAATTTCGAGCACTCGGCAAAGACCTGCTTTGCCTCACGCCGTACTCGGCAAAATATGGCACTCGGTAAAGAGGCCTTTGCCGAGTGCCTGACACTCGGCAAAGACCTGCACTCGGCAAAGGCTGGCACTCGACAAAGGCAGACACTCGGCAAAGATTGGTAGGGCCTAACGGCATCCAGCGACGTCCTCTTTGCCGAGTGCCCCCGTTTGGCACTCGGCAAAATATTTTTTTTGGTTTTTTGCCATCAATTTTTTTGAAGCTTTAGTACACTACCACAAACAACATGTTTAAATTTGGGACATTTTCATTGTCTTTTGGCATATTTCTATAGTTTATTTTGTTTTGTTGAATTTTTCCAGAAAATGTAAGTTTGAATTGCAGGTGTATCGAATAATGGATTACATTCGTTCAAAAAATGTTATCCTTGTTTCTTAATATAAATTTAGATTAAATCCATGAACTGTCTCGAAATTTCGATCAACGTGCCCACGGGGCAACGCCACCAACTTGCGTGGGAGTGGTTTTTTAATTGTATAAAATGCGAACGAATTCCGAAAATCATGAAACTTGTCGAGTTGTCGCCATATCGTATGCGTATGCCGTGGAAAAAAATTGAAAATCACATGTGGAGATGTCCTGGTTTGTGAGCATCGTACGTGACAACGTGGTTGAAACTTTTTCAAATTTTTTCCACGGCATACGCATACGATATGACGACAACTCAACAAGTTTCATGATTTTCGGAATTCGTTCGCATTTTATACAATTAAAAAACCACTCCCACGCAAGTTGACGGCGTTGCCCCGTGAGCACGTTGATCGAAATTTCGAGACAGTTCCTGGATTTAGCCTAAATTTACACTAAGAAACAAGGATAACATTTTTGAACGAATGTAATCCATTATTCGATGCACCTGCAGTTCAAACTTACATTTTTCAAAAAAATTCAACAAAACAAAATAAACTATAGAAATATGCCAAAAGGCAATGAAAATGTCCCAGATTTAAACATGTTGTTTGTGGTAGTGTACTAAAGCTTCAAAAAAAATTGGTGGCAAAAAACAAAAAAATATATATTTTGCCGAGTGCCGCCCAGCTAGCACTCGGCAAAGAGCTGCTGAATTTTTTATAAAACTTCGCCGAGTGTCAGATCACGACACTCGGCGAAGAAAATTAACTTTGCCGAGTGCCGCCGATCTGGCACTCGGCAAAGCCGCTCTTATCCCTTCACCCGCGCCCGACCGGCGCTCTCTCTCTCTCTCTCTTTCTCTCATTTCTCTCTCCCTCTCACCTCTCTCTCCCTCAGCCGTCGCCGCCGCACATCGTCGGCCCGCGCCTCCGCCCCGGCCACCGCGCCTCCCCGCGTGGGCCCCCGCGGCGCCCATCCCCGTCCGCCTCCCCGCGCCGGCGCCTCACGCGGCGGCCTACGCGGCCCGTCCCCGTTCGCCTCCCCGCGCGGGGTCCTCGCGCGGCCGCCGCCCCCGCGCGGCCTCCACCGCCCGCCCGACCTCTACCGCCCACGCCGACCCCCTTGGCGGCCACCTCCCCCGCCTGCGTGCCCCCCTCGGCGGCCACCTCCCCCGTCGGCGGCCACTGCCCCCGCCGGCGGCCACTGCAGAAGATAGGAGGAGGTAGGGGAGAAGAGAGGAGACGAGAGGAGGAGGGGAGAAGAGAGGAGGAGAAGGGAAAGGAAGGTGCCAGCCTAGGCCCATCGACCCTCACGTCGCTGTGGTCGTCCCCGACCCTCGTTGTTACCATTCTCGTCGCGAAGGTATGCCCTACACCTGTAGTAGTTAGTAGTAGTACTTAGTAGTGTTAGTAGTAGTTAGTAGTGTTAGTAGTATTGTTAGTAGTAAGTAGTGATAGTAGTAGTTGTAGTGGTAGTAGTACTTGTTGTTGTACTACTTCGATACTTTCATCTGCATGGAAAGAGAACAGTACATGGCTCGTCTTGGTATATATATGTTTGTTGGTCTTCGTGCCTATGTGAAAACATCTAGGCCTCTAGTTGGGTTTCGGTGATTAATGACAATACAAGATTACTATGACTAACGTGTGTTTTGCAGAGGCAATTAAGTTAGGTCATGGTAATGGAGATTAATTGGTCAATCAAGGTTGTCATGCCCCTACGATGGAAATCATTTTGGTTTTCAAAGGATGGACGACAAGGTTAAGGATGACTATTTCTAAGTGTCGATTGAAGTTGGAGAGACACTTAGAGTAGTTTAGGACTTTGTTTTTCCTTCGGCCGTACTATTAAGGAGGGTATGGATGGGTAGCTTGACCTAGGTGAGTCTAGTGAGTTAGGTGTGGTGCACACTTATTAAAACTAGCTCTAGGTAGCTCCTACGAATGCCTAAGATCTTTTGGAGCAAACTTTATTCACATATGTTCGAGAGTTGGAAGTGAATGGAGGGTCAAATGCTGACCGGATGCTGGCTCCGGTGCGACCGGACGCTGGCCGCAGGGTCCAGTCAGTTCATTTGATCAAGCAGACTACGTTCGGTGCGACCGGACGCTAGAGAGGTCAAGTGACCGGATGCTGAGAGGCAGCGTCCGGTCGACTCTAGTAAGGTTCTAGAGAAGGGAATCTGCGACCGGACGCGTCCGGTCAGTACTGACCGAACCCTAGGAGTTCAGCGTCCGGTCGAGTACAGTAAAGTTCCAGTAAGGGTTTAATGCGACCGGACGCGTCCGGTCAGTGGTGACCGGACCCTACCAGCGTCCGGTCAACACATTATCACTAGAATGTGGGTTAAACTGACCGGAGCGTCCGATCACCCCGCAGAAGCTCATAACAGTTCGTTTTTAGGCTGCCTTATAAATAGAAGCTCCACTCGTGTGTAGAGATACTTTTGCTCATTCCAACAGCTGAGAAACATGTTTGTGAGTGCCAAGAAGAGCAAGGTCCTAGTGAAGTGATTGAGATTTGAGAATCTAAGAGAGTGGCCTCATTAGTGAATCAAGAGTAGCCAAGTGTGCATCCATCTTCTCATTAGGCTTCGCGTGGTTAAGTGAGAGTTCGTGCTTGTTACTCTTGGTGATCGCCATCACCTAGATGGCTTGGTGGTGATTGGGAGCTTGGTGATCACCCGGCGGAGCTTGTGGGTGACCCAACTCAAGTTGTGAGCGGTTTTGGGTGATTCGCCGCGACGGAGTGTCGAAGAATCAACCCGTAGAGAGCACTTGATCCTTGCACGGATCAAGGGGGAGCTACACCCTTGCGCGGGTGCTCCAACGAGGACTAGTGGGGAGTGGCGACTCTCCAATACCTCGGCAAAACATCGCCGCGTTCCTCTCTCTCTCTATTTACTTTGAGCAATTCAATACCTGCCTTTACTTTCTTAGAATTGCCATGCTAGAGTAAGTTTAGAACATAGGTTGCAAGTCTGTTGTGCGTTAGATCAATAGAAACACTTTTCTAGGCATAAGGGGTTAATTGGGCTAACCGTATGATTTGATTATTACAAGAAAATTTAGAATTAGCCCAATTTACCCCCCCCCCTCTTGGGCATCTTGATCCTTTCAATTGGTATTGGAGCCTCGTGCTCACATTTTTAAGCTTAATCGCTTAGAGCAAGATGTCTCACGGGGATGGACCTCCTCCTATCTTTGAGAGAGATGACTTTCCATATTGAAAAATCCTCATGGAGGCGTACTTAGAAGCTCTAGACATTGGTATTAAGGCTTCCCAAAACCTCGGGATGCTACTAACCTACAAGGTGATGAGGTTAATTATGAAAAATAGAATGCAAAGGCTCGCAACACCATCTTTAGAGGCCTTTGCAAAGATGTGTTCAACCGCGTAAGGAACCACAAAGATGCACATGCTCTATGGTCGGATGTTTGTGCGCTCCATGAGGGAACCAAGAGTGAGCGTGAGGAACGCTATCATCTTGTGATTAAAAAGCTAAATTCATTTGAGATGCTTCCTAAAGAATGTGCTAATGAGATGTATTCACGTTTGAATGTTCTTGTAGAGGAAGTCAATGGGCGTGGACTTACTCAAATATCACCATCCGACGTTGTGAGAAAGATCTTGAGTGTCCTTCCCATTAACAAATATGGGCATATTGTGACTGTGCTACACCAAGGTGATCTTTCCACCGCTACACCGACACAAATCTTGGGAAAGATCAATGCTCATGAGATGTATATGCACATCACGCCACAAGATGGCTCATCCTCTACCAAGAAGAAAGAGAAGGACTTAGCATTCAAAGCTAGTCAAGACAAGGGCAAAGCAAGACTTGAGTATGAGAGCTCAAGTGATGATGAAGATGAAGATAACAACCTTGCTCTCATGGTGAAGAAAGCCGTCAAGATGCTAAAGAAGCTAAACAAGAGTGGCATCAAGTTTGACGGCAAGAAGAAGAAGTTCTTCACAAGCTCTAGAAGAAAGCCAATCTCTGAAATGGATTGCTTCAATTGTGGTGAACTTGGTCATCTAGCACATCAATGCCCCAAGCCCAAGAAAGACAAGTTCAAAAACAAGAACAAGGGCAAGAAGGATGACTCAAACAATGAAGATGAAGATGAGAAGAAGAAGAACAAGCCATACAAGAAGAGAGATGGCAAAAAGAGAGACTTCTACAAGAAGAAGAAGAGTGGAAAGGCCTACATCGTCGATGATTGGCTCACGAACATTGATTCATCTAGTGGATCATCCGATAATGATAGTGACAATGAGAAGGTGGCCGCCATTGCTATTGACCTTTCATATTCACCGCCACCATCGCCATCATCCTCTACACACCTATGCCTTATGGCCAAAGGTGAACACAAGGTAACTAAGAGTGATGATAGTAGTGATGATGAGCAAGCTAGTGATGACGATAGCGATAGCGATGATGATGATTCACCTTCATATGATGATCTTGTCATACTAAGGAAATACACTAAGATCATTAGAAAGAGTAGAGCTACAAATGAAAAGCTCGATGCTAAAAATGATTCACTCTTAGCAAAGTGCGACACATTAGAAAAGGCTAATAATGAGCTTAGAGAAACTAATGATGCTACATCATCCAAACTCAAGGAGCTCAAATCTTCTAAGAAAGAGCTTAAAGATAAACATGATAAACTTGAGTAGGTGCACAATGAGCTCATCACTAGCCACAACAAGCTAAAAGATGAATATACAACTCTTAAGATCAATCATGATACTCTTGTTATTGCTCAAGAATTTTTACCAAATGAGCCACATGATGCTACTAACCATGTTGTTAAGATTGATATAGCTATTTCATGTGATGATTTAATTGATGAGAGCTTTGAGCAAGGATCTAGTAGCAAAGGCAAGCAAGTGGTTGAGTGCAATGACTATGATGAGTATGTCAAGCTCAAGAGTGATAATGAGAAGCTCATGAAAGATCTTGAAGAGATGAAAAGCCACAACACCATTGTGCTAGAAACTTTTGATCATGACAAAGAGTTGATCCTTGAAAATGAGAAGCTCAAAGAAGAAAACAAGAAGCTTAAGGAAGAGAAGAAAGATGATGCTCTAAAGAAAGAAAATAAGAAGCTCAAGTTGGAGAAAGAGCATCTCAAGATTGGGTTGAGCAAGTTTGCTAGAGGCAAGCACCTCCAAAGTGAGCTACTTATTAACACCGTTATGAAGATGGATAGAAGTGGCATTGGATATGTGGCAAGTGTAGAGAAGAAGAAGGCTCAAGCTCAACAACAACAATCAAAGCCAAAGCCAAAGAGATGTTTTGAGTGTGGACAAGAAGGCCACTTTGCTCATGAGTGCCAAACTCCACCGCCACAACCCTTGCCCAAGCATGTTAGACCTTTTGCCTTCAATGCTCACTACATGCTTAGAAAGGACTCTAGTGGAAAGATGAAAGTCATGTTCTTAGGACCCCCTAACAAGAATAGGCCTAAGAAGATTTAGGTGGCTAAGTCACTTGTTGAGAAGGTGAAGGGCCCTCAACAAGTTTAGATTCCTAAAGCTTGAATCTCTTGTGTGTAGGTGAACTACAAGACCGATGGAAGTCATTGGGTTATTGATAGTGGTTGCACTCAACATATGACCGGTGATCCTCGTATGTTCACCTCACTAGATGAAGAGGTAGATGGATAAGAGAAAATAACATTTGGAGATAACTCAAAGGGCAAGGTTAAAGGATTGGGCAAAGTGGCAATATCAAATGATCATTCCATCTCCAATGTGCTATATGTTGCTTCATTGAGCTTCAACTTGCTATCCGTTGAACAATTGTGTGATCTTGGCTTCCAATGCTGGTTCACCGAGAAGGAGGTTGTTATATCCAAGGTAGATGATAATCAAGTGATATTCAATGGATTTAGATACAACTTATATCTAGTGGACTTCACCTTCGAAGATATAAATTTGAAGACTTGCCTATTCACCAAAACAACACTTGGGTGGCTATGGCATAGAAGACTTGCTCATGTTGGTATGGGTTCACTTAAGAAGCTTATGAAGAATGATTTGGTGAGAGGGTTGAAGGATGTGAAGTTTGAAAAGGACAAGCTTTGTAGTGCATGTCAAGCCGGCAAGCAAGTTACAAATACTCATTCAACCAAAGCTTTCATGTCAACCACAAGAGTGCTAGAACTCCTATACATGGATTTATTTGGACCAACAACATACAAGAGTTTGGGAGGGAATCTCTATTGCCTTGTGATTGTTGATGACTATTCAAGGTATACATAGATATTCTTCCTTTATGACAAATCCAAAGTTGCATCTTGCTTCAAGAAGTTTGCCAAGAGAGCTCAAAATGAATTTGAAGTGAAGCTCAAGAAGATAAGAAGTGACAATGGAAAAGAATTTGACAACACAAACATTGAAGCCTATTGTGATGAAGTTGGGATCAAGCATGAAGTCTCTGCAACTTATACTCCTCAACAAAATGGTGTAGTTGAGAGGAAGAATCGGACTTTGATCACTCTTGCAAGGACAATGCTAGATGAGTACAACACCCCCGAAGCTCTATGGGCAAAAGCAATCAACACTGCATGCTATGCATTCAACCGCCTATTCCTTCAAAAGTTTCTTGGCAAGACACCTTATGAGTTGCTCAATGGGAAGAAGCCAAACATCTCCTTCTTTAGGGTGTTTGGTTGCAAATGCTACATCTACAAGAAGCGGCAACACCTAGGAAAGTTCCAAAGACGTTGTGATATTGGTTTTCTTATTGGTTACTCATCAAAGTCCAAAGCATATAGAGTATTTAATTATGCCACCGGCTTGGTTGAAGAAACATATGATGTGGAATTTGATGAATCTAATGGCTCCCAAGGAGCACATGAGAATCTTGATGATGTAGGTGATGAACCATTGAGGGAGGCTATGAAGAACATTCCGGTGGGAGACATCAAGCCAAAAGATGATGAAGATGATGTACAAGTCATTGATCAACCTTCTTCATCAAGTGTGCCATAAGATGGTAAAAAAGATGAGAGAGTAGAAAATGAAGATACTCATATCTCCCATGAGCAAATGGTGGTACAGGCACAAGATGTTGATGCTCCACAACCTCCTCCTCAAGTGGTCAATAGAAGAAATACACCTCTCCTATAAGATCATCCACAAGATCTCATCATAGAGAGTCCATCAAAGGGTGTAATGACTCGATCTCAAAAATTTGCTTCATTTATTGCTCATCACTCTTTTGTCTCTTGCTATGAGCCTACCAAGGTAGAAGAAGCTCTTAAAGATCCGGATTGGATCAATGCCATGCATGAAGAGTTGAACAACTTCACTCGCAATGAAGTTTGGATTCTTGAAAAGCGACCAAAAGGTGCAAGAGTCATCGCAACAAAGTGGGTGTTCCATAACAAGCAAGATGATCAAGGTGTTGTTGTGAGGAACAAGGCAAGACTAGTTACAAAGGGGTTCTCTCAAGTTGAAGGTTTGGATTTTGGAGAGACCTTTGCACCGGTTGCAAGATTAGAAGCCATCCGTGTCCTTCTAGCATATGCATCACATCATGAAATGAAATTATATCAAATAGATGTGAAAAGTGCATTTTTAAATGACTTTATTAATAAACTAGTCTATGTTGATCAACCTCCCAGGTTTGAAGACCCTACATATCCTAATCATGTTTTTAGGTTGTCCAAGACACTATATGGGCTAAAGCAAGCCCCAAGAGCTTGGTATGAGCGTCTTCGGAACTTCCTCATTGAGAAGGGCTTCACTATTAGGAAGGTCGACACCACACTATTAACCAAGAAGCTTGATGGACATATCTTCATTTGTCAAGTGTATGTTGACGATATCATCTTTGGATCATCAAATGAAGACTCATACAAAGAATTTGGTGAATTGATGTCGAAGGAGTTCGAGATGTCAATGGTTGGTGAGCTTACATTCTTTCTTGGTTTTCAAGTCAAGCAAATGAAAGAAGACATCTTCATCTCTCAAGAGAAATACACAAAAGATCTTCTCAAAAGATTCAAGATGAATGAATGTAAGCCAATCAAGACACCAATGCCTACTAATGGACATCTCGACCTAGATGAGGGAGGTAACCCGGTTGATCAAACTCTCTACCGTTCTATGATTGGTAGCTTGTTATATTTAACCGCATCTAGGCCCGACATCATGTTTAGTATGTGTATGTGTGCTGGATTTCAAGCTAATCCTAAGGAAACACATTTTATTACCGTAAAAAGAATCCTTAGGTATCTTAAGCACACACCAAGCATTGGCCTTTGATATCCCAAAGGAGCTATATTTGAATTAGTTGGCTATTCCGATTCGGATTACGTCGGATGCAAAGTGGATAGAAAGAGCACATCCGGAGGGTGCCATTTGCTTGGTAGATCACTTGTGTCTTGGTCCTCCAAGAAATAAAATAGTGTGGCTTTGTCCACCGCCGAAGCAGAATACATTGCCGTGGATGCTTGTTGTGCACAAATTTTATACATGAAACAAACTTTGCTAGACTATGGTGTAGTTCTAGAAAAGGTACCTCTTTTGTGCGACAATGAAAGTGCGGTAAAACTTGTAAATAATCCGGTTCAACACTCTCGCACCAAGCACATAGATATCCACCATCACTTTCTAAGAGATCATGTTGCTAAAAATGATATATCACTAGAAGGTGTAAGAACCGAAGATCAATTAGCGGATATCTTTACTAAACCGCTAGATGAGGCTACATTTTGTAGATTGTGGAATGAGCTCAATGTACTTGACTTTAGCAACTTCACTAAAAATTGAGCTTGTGTTGTCCCTTGCATTCATTGTAATATACAACATGTTTAATTTTTGGCAATTCATATAGGGCTTGTCTAACATGGTTAAGATAACCGCCGAAAAGCGTGTGAAGAAGCTTAACCTTGGATCAGACTTGACAAGCAACTAGATTTACTTACAAGTATTGAAAAATATGAGGGTTTGAGAGAGGTCACTCACATCAGTCCCAATTGATGTTTATTTGGATCTTATTCAAGTTGGGACTTGATTGGGAACAGGCAGCGCGAAGGAACTTTGAAGATTTGCTGGAAAAGGACCACCGGACGCTGCACCAGACTCTGCAGTCCAGCGTCCGGTTAGTTCACAGGAGGTGAACTGCTGCTGAAGGAGTGACCAGACACTGCGTTTGTGCATTCGGTCAGGAAGGGATCCTGTGTCCGGTCGTTTGAAGGAGAATCAGGCTGAGCTGACCGGACCCTGCCTGCGTCCGGTCATGGACCACCGGACGTGTCCGGTAGTGATTCCAGAGGAATTGGACCTCTCTGGAATTGACCGGACGCTGGGTGGTAGCGTCCGGTCGCTACCACCGGAGCGTTCGGTCAGTAGATCTCGTGCGGCATTTGGACTCTTTTTTGGTTTCCTTTCTTGTCGCGTTGGGGGACCTATTTAATCCAATCGGCCGTACCTGCTAACATATTCCGCCACCTAGCCCTAGCCTGAGCCGCCGCTAGCTCGCCGCAGCAGCTCCGTAGCCAGCGCCGTCGCAGCTCCTCCACTCCTCCCGCGACCGCGCGCCACCGCTGGTTGCCCACGCTCCCCCTGCTCCGTAGCCGCGCGCCTCCCGCGTTCGCGCACCACCGCAATCACGCCGCCGTAGCCGAGCCCGAGTTAAGCTCCTCACCGCGCGCCACCGTAATCCTGTGCTCCAAGCGCCACCGTAGCCGCACTTGCCATGCCCTAGCCCTACCTCCTCGGTGGTAAGGCCATAGCATCCACTCTGCTTGATCTTGAACCTTTCAATTTTCAATGCTGTGACCTAGATCAATTTCCAAGCATTGATTTCAAATCATCCAGGGCCGATAATTCATCGAAGTGCTTCGCCGACCCTAACCCTAGCTGGTTCCAAGGTTCCCCGTAGACGGACCCCGCTCTGATTGCTATTCTTGAGCGAATGCAGCAGGATCAGGCACGACAGGCTCAGGAGACGCTGCCAACTTTGCACAGTTTCAGGCTCGTCAGGATGAGTTCCAGCGGCAGCAGTAGCTCCTTCAGCAGCAGCAGCAGCAGCAGATGCATCAGCAACAGTTACTCATGTAACAGCAGCTTATGGGATTCATGCAGCATGTAGTAACAGCACTTGAGGCCCCATAGCCATAGCCTTTGTCCCAGCTTGCTCAGCCTGCCACCGCCACGACGACTCCAGCAGTATAGCCCAGTGGGCTTCAGAGTCAGGGATAGCCTCTAGCTCAGTTTGTTTCACCCATAGTTCAGGTGTCCTAGTGGTTGTCCTCACCAGTGGTAGCCCCGCAGTTCACACCATATCACACGGGCTTCTCACCGGATCAGTCATCCTCGCTATTTGTGCCTGACACGTCAGTCTCCAGGAGTCTTGGAGCATCCTTCAGCAAGTTGACTGGCATGCCTACACCACCACATATGCATGCCACCGGTCCTTCTACAGCAGCTCCAGTTGTCATGACTACTCAGAGGCTCCCGTCTTCTGTCGTATCTTCAGATCCTATGATAGACGTACCAGCAGCATCACAGGCCGCACCTGCCCCAGCTCAGACCCAGACCGCTTCAGCAACACTTCCTGCCACAGAGGGTCAGTCAGTACAGAGCTCCAGGTCAGATGATGATGGCGCCCAGTTCTAGCTTGCCCCTCGTACCTCAGCGCTCGACTCGTCCGCTGTAGCCCCGTCGACTGATCCTTAGGTTTTGGTGTTTGACGCCAAAGGGAGAGAGGGTTCAAGTATGTAGACTTAGGGGGAGCGACGTTTAGGGGGAGTCTTAGTTAGTTATTAGCTTATTATATATATTTGGAGTTTTATTTGTGTGATACACTATTACTATTATGCATTCGTGTGTTATTTTCATGCATATTATTATATCTATGTGATAGTGATATCTACGTGATTGTGATATATGACATGTGTGCTCTCTACTTTACATTATTTATATGTCATATCACTTGTGTTATGCTCATTTGCCTTTGCTTCCGCGTTTATACTCTGATGCAAATGAGCTTCGTTACTTGTACTCTTGCTTAATTCATATTCTTTAAGTACATTGTGTTGGCTTGGGTCATATAAGCTTGACTAACATTTTTGTTCTTATCGACAAAAGCTTATATGAACCAAGCCTGTCAAAAACCTCACTTTTTTACATACTCGAGGTGGTATTGTCATTAATCACCAAAAAGGGGGAGATTGAAAGCATCTAGGCCCCTAGTTAGGTTTTAGTGATTAATGACAATACAAGATTACTATGACTAACGTGTGTTTTGCAGAGGCAATTAAGTTAGGTTATGGTAATAGAGATTAATTGGGCAATCAAGGTTGTCATGCCCCTATGATGGAAATCATTTTGGTTTTCAAAGGATGGACGACAAGGTTAAGGATGACTAGTTCTAAGTGTCGATTGGAGTTGGAGAGACACTTAGAGTAGTTTAGGACTTTGTTTTTCCTTTGACCGTACTATTAAGGGGTAATGGACGGGTAGCTTGACCTAGGTGAGTCTAGTGAGTTAGGTGTGGTGCACACTTGTTAAAACTAGCTCTAGGTAGCTCCTACGAATGCCTAAGATCCTTTGGAGCAAACTTCTTTCACATATGTTCGAGAGTTAGAAGTGAATGGAGGGTCAAATGCTGACCAGATGCTGGCTCCGGTGCGACCGGACGCTGGCCTCAGGGTCCGGTCAGTTCATTTGATCAAGCAGATTGCGTTCGGTGTGACCGGACGCTGGAGAGGTCAAGTGACTGGATGCTGAGAGGCAGCATCCGGTTGACTCCAGTAAGGTTCCAGAGAAGGGAATCTACGACCAGACGCGTCCGGTCAGTACTGACCGGACCCTGGGGGTTTAGCGTCCGGTCGAGTACAGTAAGGTTCCAGTAAGGGTTTAATGCGACCGGACGCGTCCGGTCAGTGGTGACCGGACCCTGCCAGCGTTCGGTCAATACATTATCACTGGAATGCGGGTTAAACTGACCGGAGCGTACGATCAACATGACCGGAGCGTCCGGTCACCCCGCAGAAGCTCATAACGGTTCATTTTTTAGGCTGCCTTATAAATCAAAGCTCCACTCATATGTGGAGATACTTTTGCTCATTCCAACAGTTGAGAAACACGTTTGTGAGTGCTAAGAAGAGCAAGGTCCTAGTGAGGTGATTGAGATTTGAGAATCCAAGAGAGTAGCCTCATTAGTAAATCAAGAGTAGCCAAGTGTGCATCCATCTTCTCATTAGGCTTCGTGTGGTCAACTGAGAGCTCGTGCTTGTTACTCTTGGTGATCGCCATCACCTAAATGGCTTGGTGGTGATTAGGAGCTTGGTGATCACCCGACGGAGCTTGTGGGTGACCCAACTCAAGTTGTGAGCGGTTTTGGGTGATTCACCACGACAGAGTGTCGAAGAATCAACCCGTAGAGAGCACTTGATCCTTGCGCGGATCAACGGGGAGCTACACCCTTGCGCGGGTGCTCCAACGAGGACTAGTGGGAAGTGGTGACTCTCTGATACCTCGGCAAAATATTGCCGCGTTCCTCTCTCTCTCTCTATTTACTTTGAGCAATTCAATACTTGCCTTTACTTTCTTAGAATTGCCATGCTAGAGTAAGTTTAGAATATAGGTTGCAAGTCCGTTGTGCGTTAGATCAATAAAAACACTTTTCTAGGCACAAGGCGTTAATTGGGCTAACCGTAGGATTTGATTATTGCAAGAAAATTTAGAATTAGCCCAATTCACCCCCCTCTTGGGCATCTTGATCCTTTCACTATGTTTGGTATATATATGGTTGTTGGCCATCGCGCCTACGCTTCTTGCAGGTTTTGGAAACCTCCCCATGCAGGGGAGGTGCTGCCGAAATTTTCAATGGATTCTAACCTATTGTCTTTTTATGTAGGAGAAGGACCCGTGGGAGGGACTCGGCGACCCCGATCATCTTCGTTGGCGCTGCTGGTCTGCCTGCACCGCATCACCTCGCCACTGCATCGACACGCCACTGCCCCGCTAGCCTGGCTCCACCGCCACCCTAGGTATAACCCCCTCCTCCTTTGCATGCATGTTTTATATGGTCACGTAGCCCAGTTAGGCGTCTCCTATTCGAAAGAGATACGGTCGAAGGTATGTAGATCTTTGCATATCTGCGACCGTATCTCTTTCGGATTGTCCACGTATTTTGGACATCCTACGGATGCGTAGATGAGGTTAGTTTCCGTGGTTCGCTCTGGTTCGAGACAGACTTTCGGCATCACCTCCCTGTTGTTCTCTGGATACACACTCTCCCTTGCAGAACGTGTATCGGGAGAATAGCGGGGAGGTGCTGCCGAAATTCTGTCTCGGATAGGAGCGGGGCATTGAAATTCCTTTAGCTTGTGCGGCCCTCCTGTAGATACTCATGAATTCGCTTCTCCTTTGTGCAACCACAGTCGGCGGGTTCGAACCCGACTCCTCAAGGTGACCCTTCTCCATAGGCCGGGTGGCCAACTGACCCTCCTCAAGGTGGCAGTTCACACTCCGGGTGGGGAGGCTGGCAGTAGGTACCGTTTATTCATTTCTTTTCATGTTGCATGGACTTATGTTAGACTTAGCTTTATGTTGGACTACTACTACACACATACACACACACACACACACACACATATATATATATATATATATATATATGATGGATATTGTCATGGATGATGTGAATGTACGTGATGGATTATGAACAATGGATTTGTATGTGATGTATTATGGATGGTGGAACTCCGCCTATGGTGGGGCGCCTACGGTGTCTCAGCATAGCAGGTCCCAAGCCCTAGTAAAGGAGGAGGGTTGTGTTAGGCGTGGCGAGCCAATGTAAAAACTTAGCCACTTTAATGGAGATGAAACCCGAAAGAAAATCGTTGGGGCGTAACCCTCTTAGCGACGCGCCATATCGGAACCCGGGTATGGTGTTAAATGGGCAAGGGCCGGGTCGTCACCCCCGTGACGCGCCGTGTCGTGATCTGGGCATGGTGTCAAGTGACCAAAGATCGGGTCGTCGCTTCCTTAGTGGCGCGCTACATCGACGCCTGGGTGTAGTGAAAAATGAGCAAGGGTCTTTGCATCTGAGTCGACGGGTGCGAAGGGTAAGGAAGCTAGTCGAACCAACTAGGATCCGTTTAGGTAGTTGGAATGTAGGGTCACTTACAGGTAAGTTAAGAGAGTTAGTTGATACCGCGACTAGGAGGCGTGTAAATATATTATGCGTTCAAGAGACTAAATGGAAGGGTCAGAAGGCGAAGGAGGTGGACAATACAGGTTTCAAGCTTTGGTACACAGAGACAGTCGCGAATAGAAATGGAGTAGGAGTTTTGATTGATAAGAGCCTCAAGAATGGTGTGGTGGGAGTGAGAAGGCAAGGAGATAGGATTATCTTAGTCAAGCTTATCGTTGGTGATATGGTCTTGAACGTAATTAGTGCGTATGCCCCCCAAGTAGGCCTCGATGAGAGTGCTAAGAGATAGTTCTGGGAAGACTTAGATGGCCTGGTTAGAGCTATACCTAGTAGTGAGAAGCTTTTTATAGGAGGAGATCTTAATGGGCATGTAGGTACTACAAGCGCAGGTTTTGAGGCAGTTCATGGAGGTTTTGGGTATGGTAGTAGGAATCAGGAGGGGAGAGGAAGTTCTAGACTTCGCGGTAGCTTTTGACCTGATGATAGCCAACACTTTCTTTAGAAAGAGAGAATCTCATCTAGTGACCTTCAGTAGCGGACAACACTGTAGCCAGATTGACTTTGTCCTTCGCAAGAAGAAAGGACAAACGAGCATGCTTGGATTGTAAGGTGATACCAGGAGAGTGTGTTGTTTCTCAACATAAGCTTTTGGTGGCAGATTTTCGTTTTCAGGTGCGTGCCCGTAGGGATAAACAAGCTAAGATTGAAAGAACAAAGTGGTGGAAACTGAAAGGGGAGACGTCAGAGGTATTTAGGGAAATGGTTATCAAAGAGGGCTCTTGGAAGGAAGAAGACGACATAAACAACATGTGGGACAAGATGGCAACCAACATTCGAAAGGTAGCCTCAGAGGTGTGTGGAGTAACCAAAGGAAGGGGACGCGAGGCTAAAGATACTTGGTGGTGGAACGAGGAAGTCCAAAGGGCTATTAAGGAGAAGAAAGAATGCTATAGACGCTTGTACCATGACAGGAGTGTGGACAACATAGAGAAGTACAAGGTGGCAAAGAAGACTGCAAAGCAAGCTGTAAGTGTGGCAAAGGGTAGAGCGTACGAGGATCTTTACCAACATTTGAGTACGAAGGAAGGAGAGAAGGACATTTATAGGATGGCTAGGGTTCGTGAGAGAAAGACACGGGACTTCAACCAAGTTAAGTGCATTAAGGATGAAAGGGAGCATCTCTTGGTGAAGGAGGATGAGATCCGACATCGATGGCAAGAGTATTTTGACAAATTGTTCAATGGTGAGAATATGGACACAACCTTTCAGTTGGATGACTCTTTTGATGACACCAATAGGCGCTTTGTGCGGAGAATCCAAGAATCTGAGGTCAGAGAGGCGTTGAAAAGGATGAAAGGAGGTAAGGCGATGGGACCGGATGGTATCCCAATCGAGGTGTGGAGATGCCTCGGGGACATAGCTATAGTATGGCTAACCAAGCTGTTCAACTATATTTTTCGATCGAACAAGATGCCTGATGAGTGGAGGAGAAGTATATTGGTACCGATCTACAAGAATAAAGGGGATATTCAAAGTTGTACGAATTACCGGGGAATTAAGTTGATGAGCCATACTATGAAGCTATGGGAGAGAGTTATCGAGCATCGCTTGAGAGCAATAACGCGGGTCTCTATGAACCAATTTGGTTTCATGCCCGGAAGGTCAACCATGGAAGCCATTTTCTTACTAAGACAAGTTATGGAGCGATATAGGGAGAAGAAGAAGGATCTACACATGGTTTTTATTGACTTGGAGAAGGCTTATGATAAAATACCAAGGAATGTTATGTGGTGGGCTTTGGACAAACATAAAGTCCCAACGAAGTACGTCGGGCTCATTAAGGACATGTATAACAATGTTGTGACTAGAGTTCGAACAAGTGATGGAGACACGGATGACTTCCCGATTAGGATAGGACTACATCAAGGGTCAGCTTTGAGCCCTTATTTGTTTGCTTTAGTGATGGATGAGGTCACAAGGGACATACAAGGGGACATCCCTTGGTGTATGCTTTTCGCGGACGATGTAGTACTAGTTGATGAAAGCCGGACAGGAGTGAACCAGAAACTGGAGTTATGGCGGGAGACTTTGGAGTCCAAAGGTTTTAGACTCAGTAGAACTAAAACTGAGTATATGAGATGTGACTTCGGCACTACTACTCGGGAGGAGGAAGATGTTAGTTTGGAAGGTCAAGTAGTGTCCTAGGAAGGATACCTTTCGATATTTAGGATCAATGCTACAGAGGGACGGGGATATTGATGAAGATGTTAGCCATAGAATCAAAGCAGGGTGGATGAAGTGGAGGCAAGCGTCTGGTGTCCTATGTGACAAAAGGGTACCACAGAAGCTAAAAGGCAAGTTTTATAGGACGGCGATTAGACCTGCTATGTTGTATGGTGCAGAATGTTAGGCCTACGAAAAGACGACATGTTCAACAGCTAAGTGTCGCGGAAATGCGTATGTTGCGTTGGATTTGCGGTCATACAAGAAGGGATCGAGTTCGGAACGATGATATACGTGAGAGATTAGGGGTAGCGCCAATTGAAGAAAAGCTTGTCCAACACCGGTTGAGATGGTTTGGACATGTGCAACGGAGACCTCCAGATGCACCGGTGCGTAGCGGAATCCTAAGTCAGGATAGTAACGTGAAGAGAGGCAGAGGAAGACCGAGGTTGACTTGGGTAGAGGCAATAAAAGGAGACTTGAAAGGATGGAATATACCCAAAGACTTAGCCTTAGATAGGAGTGCTTGGAAGACAGCTATTCATGTGCCTGAACCTTGATTGCTTCTGATGGGTTTCAACTCTAGCCTACCCCAACTTGTTTGGGACTTAAAGGCTTTGTTGTTGTTGTTGTTGTTGTATTATGGATGGTGGATGTGTATGTGATGGGTTATGGATGTGTATGTGATGGAATATGGATGTGTATGTGATATATCCTGTGCTGTGTGTTGATATATATGTGATTTTTTTGTTTGTACTGATGGAAAGCAAAAAACCAAAAATAGCATTTTCTCCTGTTTGCCGAGTGCCACACTCGGCAAAGAGGGCTTTGTCGAGTGCTGTGACCATGGCACTCGGCAAAGCTGGGAAGCAGAGATCCAATTTTCCAGCTTTGCTGAGTGTCAGAGCCATGGCACTCGGCAAAGAATTTTCAAAAAAAAAGAAAAAATTCTTTGCCGAGTGCCGCTGAGGTGGCACTCGACAAAGAGGCCGTCAGAGTTGACGTCGGATTTTTTTTACCGAGTGCTGACGTGACACTCGGTAAAGGCTTTACCGAGTGCCCGATATGTGGTACTCGGCAAAGAAACATTTGCCGACGGGTTCTTTGCCGAGTGCGGCACTCGACAAAGCCTTTGCCGAGTGCAATAGAGGCTTTACCGAGTGCCCTAAGCACTCGGCAAAGAGGCCATCTGCAGTAGTGTATTATGGATAGTATTCCACCTTGTACTGACGTTTTGGTGGCCAATGATTTAGCATCAGGTTACGAGTAATGGGGATTGCCTTCCATGTTCAAAAAAAATTGTTGAAACGTACATTACATGATAACAAGTCATGTTTTTGTTTCGTTAAAAATTCGAATTCACTACAATAGTTATCCATAGAGCAAAAAAGTAAATAGTCCCTGTAATTGTAAAGTGGGCAAGTGGCTAGACTCTGTTGTAAAACTTTCCCCTTTCATTTAATTTTATTATTATATTCAGTAGGGACTCTGTGTTAAGTTTCAACCCAAGAATACATAATTTACTAGGGAGCAGGTCCTGTTTTCTATCTTCAGCATGTGTAGATTTCGCAACCTGTTTGGATGTTAAGTGCATTTACATGACTCATTTTGTACTAATGAGGTTCTGTTTGGATGCAAAATATTTTTGAAGTTTTAGATAAATAATATGATTTTGTAAAATACTTTGGTTTCAAAAGCACATGGGTGTTTGGATACAACACACTTTGTAGTTTTTAAAACAATGATTTTGTCAAAACCGAAGAATTTTTGAAGTTTTAGAAACTGCACCCAGATCTTTTTTTTCTAAACAATAGTTTTATATGTTTTTGACTTATATATAAAACCATAAGTTTCTAAAACTATGCCATCTAAATAAACAGGTCCTAAATGGGCATATATGAAACCACCGGTGGTGTTGCCAAATTCCCATGAGGATTTGGGTGTGCCGTTGCGGGGCAACGATCAGATTGTTTGTACCGTCGTCTTCAGGTATTTGACATCAGTTTAAGAAGCAAAACACGTTGACTAGCTCAGGAAGAGCAGCCAAATTAAGGAGAAACTTTATATGTGTTGCCATCCCCAAATTAAACGTAATGATATTGAATTAATAAAATCAATCATTCGTACAAAAAACTTCAGACGTTTTGGTCCAAACACCCTGTTCGCTTGTTAGTTTCAGCCAGACTTATTCAACCAATCAACAGTGTTTTTCTCTAAAAAAAAAAACCAGCACCAGCTAGCCCAAACCAGCACCAGCACCGGCACTAACCAGCGAACACACTGACGCAGCTTCGTTCTCATCTGTTGAAAAGTTGTGTAAGAACATAAGAAAATGTCACTCGCAAACAAGAAAAATTGCTCCTGAGAAGTCACTGGTGCCTCCAGAGGTTAAAAGTCATTATCTTGTTCTTCTCACGTGTATATATAACAGGAGGAAACTATGAATTATAGCCCTTGTTTAGTTCGCGAAATTTAGATTTTGGGGGCTACTGTAGCATCTTCGTTTTTATTTGGCAAATAGTATCCAAACATTGACTAATTAGGCTTAAAACGTTCGTCTCGCAATTTCCTACCAAACTGTGCAATTAGTTTTTTTTTCGTCTACATTTAATGCTCCATGCACAGGCCGCAAACATTCGATGTGACAAGTACTGTAGCAACTTTTTGGATTTTGGGTGGAACTAAACAAGGGCACAGTTAAATTTTGGCCGAATCTTATCAATATATGATTTTTTATTAGTCAACAACAGCTGATCCCGAATTTTCCAAATCTCGTCTGTTTTGGTAGGCACCAATTTTTTTTTCAGTTTTTCGCCAAGTTCTTCGGTGCTACTTCAATAGTACTTTTTAGCGAAGAAGCAGTATTTTTCCTTAAAAAAAATCAGGATCAGTCAAATTTCAGCGAAACCAACGAGGCCTTTGAATCCTGGAACCATGCCTAGCAGCAGTAGTATGTCCGGCAGTATGTGTAGTCTAGGACGACCGGCCGGTTTCCTTCCCAGCTGTGCCTGTTCGCTTGCTCGTAAATGATCGTAAATTTCCAGTTAAAAATAGTGTTTTTCTCTCACATCAAACCAATCCACAGTAAATAATCCACGATACGATACGGCCTCCCGAACAGTCTTAGCTCGGCCCTGGCCAACTCTTTGCATTGCCCGAGGGTAGTATTTATTATCAACGGTTCACATGCACTTCCAAGGTTCCAAATAAAGGCCCCGTTTAGTTTCATCCAAAAACCAAAAAAATTTGCGCAGTACCCGTCACATCGAATCTTGCGACACTTGCATGGAGTACTAAATGTAGACGAAAAAAAAAACTAATTGCACAGTTAGGTGAGAAATCGCGAGACCAAACTTTCGAACCTAATTAGTCTATAATTAGACACTAATTGCCAAATGAAAACGAAAGTGCTACAGTATCCCAAACCCAAAAAATTTTGGATCTAAACACGCCCAAAAGCCGAAGCAGCTGGCCTGCCTGTAGCCTCCCCGAACGGGGAAGTCTACTCTCTACTGTCGCGAGAAAGGTCACTTTCGCATTCTGACTTGTTACTAGTAGTACCCCGTACGCATACGTAGGAGAGTGGCTACTGGCTACGTAGTTTGCATTGCCCTGCGCAACCCAAATTAAAGGCAGAATGATGGACAAATCACAGCACCCGCTGCTAGAGCTAGCGCAGAACGTCCGAACGTACCCCTCCTATAAATACTAAAGTAAATAAATAAACGCATGCAAGCGTACGTACAAGGTCATTGAAGACTGAACCCGGCCTGCACTGCAGCCGCGCACAGCGTCACAGCGACACCCGGGGCCCTCACCCATGCTGCGCAGCGTCAGCCGTCAGTACAGTCCAGGTCGACACACACACAACAGCAGCCACGCGTCGTGCAGCGCAGGTCGTCAACAGCGGCTAGCGCCCGATCGATCGCATGCAGTTGCAGACTTGCAGTGGGAAGCCAAGCCACGTTGAGCACCAGGCGCCGGCCAGCCATGCCCCATGAGCCATGGACGCAACGTCAAACTCGAATTTACGCCGGCCGGCCAGTCGCCCACGCCCCGGCGCAGTTCTGGCCGGTGTCCCCTGCTGGTCACCGGCCTCGCTGCGCGCTCCAGTGCGCACTGCGCAGTACTAGTAGGAGTAGCTTCTACTGCTGTGCTGCACTGCCTGCGTACGTAGGCCGAGGACGACCTACTGTAGCTCTAGCTAGCTCTACATCCATTGGCTGTTGCTGCATGCCTTGCCTTGGATACCTACCATGCTCGCTCATGCCTTCAAGTCAAGGCCTCACATCCATCACACACACCGCGGCCCTGTTCAATTCGATCGTTCTCTAGCTCGCCCGCCCGCCTTTTTATTAATTTAATTACGGCTATAAATACAGTACAGGCTCACACGTCCATAAAATGTCCGTCCATCTTGGTTCACTACCACACGGCAGCTGCCTGGCTACTAGGCTTTCCCACTCTCTGACCATAGATAGCTCTCTCGCTCGATTGTGATCCCACCAGCCTCTCTCCTCTCCGATCCTTCTCTCATTCTGTCGTCTGCCCCTGTCACCCCCTCCCCGTGCGGACCCAAGCAAGCAAATGGAGGTAAGTGAAGAACAAGTCAATCAGCATGTTCGTTGGTTGGTTTAGGCTAATAAATCTGACCGGTGCTGGTGTGTTGTGAGAGCCCAGCTGATAAGCCCTGGCTGAAACCAACAAACTTATATAACCGATGAAAGCAATCGTTGTTCGACCATGACAAGTTGATTGATTGTATTGCTGCTCTATTTACCCCTATCTAATGATTTGATTGACGAGGCTAGCTATCATGCATGCACCAATCCGCACGCTTCGTTCTTTCGCAATATAGTGTTCCTTACTATGCACTGGATCGCCGTCGTTCGTGTGCAGAAGGCGAGGAGGCGGCGCGTGCCGGCATTCGGAGAGTGGAACTACAACTACTACGGCAGCGCCGAGCTGGCCACGCCCGCGGCGGCGGTCCCCTTCGAGAGGTACGCCGCGGCGGCGGCGGCGGCGGAGCTGGAGGCCCGCAGCGACGTGTGGTTCAAGTACTCGCCGCCCCCGCGGAAGCCACCGCCGGTCAGCAGGAAGGTCCGGAGGCCAGCGGAGAGGTCTTACGGAGGCGGCGGCGGCAAGCGCCCCCGTGCCGCGACGCCTGCGAGGGCGTACGACGGCGTGGTCCCGTCGTCTGTGCCGCGCACACCGGCAAAGAGCACCAGCACGGCTAAGGTGGCGCGCGTGGTGCAGCGCGTCGACGCCGACCTGTACCAGGTGCCACCGCCGGAGTTCGTCCACGACGACGACCTCAGGCCAAGGGTATGTATGTCCGCAGATATTGTAGCACTTGTCTCTTAACCGGTAATGTAATTATGATCTGTCAATTGATGTCACATCTCGCATGCATGCAGCGGAAGCAGCAGCGTAAGAAGGCGTCGAGGAGCCTCTGGATGGGTTGCTTCGGGTTCACATGCGTTCCGGCCGGCTGAATAATTATTTTCTGTATTTGTGTTTTTTATTCTTATTTTGCTAAAATTTATAGTTTTTATTCCATGTATGTATCTACTAGTCTAATTCTGCTCCTTTCAGATTGTGCAATATTTTGGATTCTTTTTATTTCCACTAGGGCACTGTACATTGTGGATTGAAAGAAAATCATGTCGTTTTTATTTTGCTGAAAAGTCATGGCTGAAAGGATTAGTTCGTTGAAATGCCAACAGGGCCGCATGGTGTCGTATCCTTCCGATCACAAAACAATTCGAACGCGCTTTTGCTGCTCTCTCCTTGCGTGCCTCCGTGCTTCAGGTTCAGAGCCGGATGCGGCTACTACATGAAAAATTAGTAGATCGACCCTGCCTTCCTCGTTTGCGTCCTCCGCACCGTACTTGGAGTCATCGGCAGTGTCCATGCCGTCGCTGGCCTGCCCTGGCAGCAGCGACAGATCGATGGACGTGATCAGGTTGGGCATCAGATTCAGATGTGTATCACCGTCGCCGTCAATCTCGGTAACAGACTAACAGGCGCTGGAGTCGATGGAGGGGTGAGGGCCTGGTTAAGATTGGGGTTAGAAATCACTATTTAGCACTGTAGTATTTTCGTTTGTATTTGATAATTATTGTCTAATCATAGCCTAACTAGGTTCAAAAGATTCGTCTCGTAATTTACGATCAAACTGTATAATTATTTATTTTTTATCTACATTTAATACTCTATATATATGTCCAAAGATTTGATGTGATGAAGAAAGTGTGAAAAAACTTGCCATCTAAACAAGACCGAGGTTCGTCGTTGGAGGCTGTCCCTTGCAGTCCACAGTCTAGTTGAGCAGCAACGACGGGCGATGGAGATAACGTTGGATGGCTCCAGTGCTTATTGCGAACTCTAATAATTGGCTCACTGCAGCAGAGGGCTCTAACGAGCAGATATGCCTGAGGCTGGTGGGGACGCATGCCACGCATAGAGTCGATATTAGGTCACTTACAAGTTACTCATTCGGTTCACAAAAGAACGTAACTATAAAGATCTGTTCAAGTTAAATTAATTTAACTTTGACTAGACTTATAGTAAATAGTATTAATATTTATAGACTTTTGCTATTTATCTACCGACATATTTCTTTATATTTGATTGTGCTTTAGAATTTGCGCTACAAGCCTACAACTATCTACTGTGTCGCATGTAGAAAAAAATATGATAGATTTGACCACAAAAAATCTATCGACAAATAACTAGACACTCCCATATTTATATCTTTAATTAGATTTACCATATGAAAAAAATATTTCATAATTAATTTAATTATACTTATTTTGTATCATAAATATTAGTACTTTTTATATAACTTTGGTTAAGTTTCAAATCGTTTGATACCTCAAAAAGTGAGAATTACATCCTTTTATGGACGGATGGAGTACAACTCACCAAGTCATTGAAGAGTATTTATTGACGCTAATCCGATCACACACTAGCAAAGGCTTGATTGCCCGAGCAACACATTGCTAAGATATGCAGTGGAGATAGATCTAAATGGCTAGGCCGACTAGCAGGTCGGCGAGACCGATTCAACACCGGTTTTTCATCCAAAAGACCCATGAACATCCCTCGGGAAGATCCGTCTGGGAGACACACAATGAGGGTACCCTAGGATCAACGATTGGGGTATCATGGAAATTAAGCGGCCTCTACTGTGCTCTACACAAAAAAGCTCATGTTGCTGAAAATCAATTATGTAGTAATGTAGAATACTTGCAAATCTCATCGAGAGAAGTGTTGGACAGTAAGGGGATTCAAAAAGCTTGAGGTACAAGACAAAATGTATGATAGATTGGTTTTTTGACAATTCAAAAAGCTTGGGGAATATACAAAGTGAAAGCAGCAACAAGTAGTGCGACGAGCTAGCCAGCCAAGTTTGTCTCGAACAACACCGCACCCCCGAGGGGCCAATTCTTATGTGGTTGCTAGTTCGGGGGAGGATCTAGTGCTGTGACAACCTCTACCGGAAGAAGGTTGTATCTGATCCTCTTTGTGAGGTCTAGGCAAAGAGAAGAATTGGCAGATCATCATATTATCTGCCAGCTGCCACTATGCCAAACAACAAAAAGAAAGACACCTAATTAGTGACGCGAAAACAAAATGCGTCTGTGATGTGTGATCACAGACACGTCTAGTAAAAACACGTCTATGATATAATAGCTCCCAAGAAACAAGTCACGTCAGGGCACATAACAGAGTCACGTCGCAATAAGGCATGTCTCTGATATATGAATGAGACACGTTTGTGATAAAGATAAGTTATCAGAGATGCGGCCACTAAAACACGAATCACAAATGAAGAGTTCATGGACTCGAAAAAATCATTGAATCAAGCGGATTTACAACTCAAGTCTGGGCGTTTGTCTCCGCTCTCCCGTCGCCCCTCTCTCCTCCGATAGCAACCACCCCCTCCACTTGGTCTCCAGAACTCTGCCACCACATCCGCCGCATCCTCCTCTTCCTCTGAGGCTCCAACGCTACCTCCCCCTTCTTCGATGGTATATTAGATAAAGCAAGATACCACTTTCACCAATAAATTTATCTAAAAGTTGAAGTTTCCCCTTAAGATACCTCTAGCGAGGGGTGATATTTTCTATGGTTGCAATAATGAAACAATCAAACGTCTCTTTTTGATTGCTGCCATGGGAAAACATTTGGAACATTGTCCATATAGCTACTGGGTTAACCCCTTCTAGATCCACCTCCCTCATGCTTGGAAGTTGGCTAGCGAGCATCGGGAGGGTGCAAAGAAATTTGATTTTGTGGGGGTTAATGCTATTATATATATGGATAATTTGGTGCACTCGTAATTGCATTATTTTTGAGAAAACACCAATACTCCCTTAGTTCCAAACTATAAGATATTTTAGCATTTCTTGATACATTTATTTTACTGCGTATATAAAAAAAGTGTATATCTAAGTGCACAGTAAAAGCTATATTTCTAGTAGGGTGGAGCTATAGGGTATGCCGGATATGAACTGGCGTCCCTTGCAGATCCAACACGTATTAGAGTATATATACGTGTATTTGAAAAAAAACAAAAAAAAACACTTACCTTTTTTGTGAAGCCTAGAGAAGTGAAAATGGACGTAACAAGCCCGCAGCCCAGCTTTGCCGAGACGAGCTTTGCTGCTTTTCCAGGCCCACGTGGTCAAACCGACGGGAGATCGAGGACTCCAGTCCTGCTATCCTGACGCCTTGGCCCGTTTGGGAAGTTGCCGGTCATGCGTGTGCATACGTGGATAGGTCACATTGGTTACAGTGACGGGTGCAAGACTCCCACTAGGATTTTTCTATCAGCTTCACACGTGGATATGTCGTAATGGTTAGAGTGACAGGTGAGATGCGCGATTTTCACCTATGTTTTTTTTCCAATATCTGCAACTTTTTTTAGAAAGACGGCAAAAGTTTTGCCAAATTTTTATTAGATGAATAAAAAGGAAAAGACAACATTATTTACAGCAAAATTACGCGAAACAAAAATAACTCAACCACTAAGGCACGAGGACGAACTACTATGGCGCACGGATCGTCTACCACCGTGAACAAAAAATACGAAAACAACTCCCTAGTTAACAACACCAAACCGAAAAAACTGCTACTTCGCATTGACGATGGGTCTCGTTGCCAACTGGTACTGCTGAATGTCCTCCTTGCAAAGAAGAGCGACTTGTAACGGTTGTAGACATTTTTGTTGGAAAGTTCTTTTATTTCGTTCCTTCCAAACATTCCACCAAAAGTAGATCATAATTCCATCTATGTTTTTCCTTTGTCTTCTTTGAAATTTGGCATGACATTTGCGTCACAAATTGTGTAGTGGTCCATTCGTTCCCACGGAGTTGAGCACCGAAAGATTTAACCATTGTTTTAAATATGACCAAACTTGCTTCGCGAAGAGGCAATCTTTACATAGGTGATTTGGTGTTTCTAGATCTATCCCACATAGTTTGCAGATTGGGTCATGTGCCCAATTGCGCTTCAATAAGTTATTGGCGGTGAGTATCTTCTTGTGAAGGAGTATCCTAACAAAGAACTGGCATCTAGGCTCCGCCCTGCTTTCCAAATTGGCGTTAGTCTGAGTTTGCTAAATGAGCCTTCAAATTGGATTTGGTATGCACTCTTAGTCGTGTACTCCCCATCCTCTGTCCAATGCCATCGTATAGAATCATCATTATTTTCCTGTAGTGTAACTCCATGTAATTTTTCCCATAATGTTACATACTCCCAGATTTCTTGTGCCGTTTGAATGGGAAGCATGTGTGAGATCCACCGATTATCTTGAAGTGCCTTTTGGACTGTTATTTTTTTCCTCTTTGCTTTTTGGAACAAAGACGGTGCAAGAGACTTTGCTGTCATCCCGTCTATCCATGATGATGTCCAAAACCGTGTTGTCCTTCCATCTCCTACCGTCACCACCGTGGACGCAGCAAACAACTCACAGTCTCTGCTATCACACGGTAACTCTAGTCCATTCCATGCAGGATCTTTATGCTTCCATTGGAACCATAGCCATCTTAATCTTAGCGCCCTCGCAAAATGTTCTAGGTCTAAAATCCCAAGCCCACCTTTTGTTTTTGGCCGGCATGTCGTTGGCAGTTCACCAGAGAGTGCCTACCGTGTCTAGAGTTTCGCCCCTCCACAGAAAACTCCTTGTGTTTAGGAAAAGTTGCCATGTGATAGATGGGCTGTGATGAGAGGATAGTCTTAACTAAAGTTTTCGGGCCGGCGGACGATGGGCGTGGGTCAGGCCAAAGATCCGGGCCGACGATAGCGCGGCAGACGACAGCGGTGGCGCGCGGCGAGCTGAAAGCTCTAGTTTGGTTTTGGTGAATTGATGAAACCTTAAGTGCTAACCTAGTTTATCAAGTGATCATGAGATAGGTAGCATATTCCAAGTGGTGAAGCAAATGAAGATCATAGCATGATGATGATGATGATGCCATGACGATGATCTAGTGCTTGGACTTGGAAAGAAGAAAGAGAAAAACAAAAAGCTCAAGGCAAAGGTATAAACCATAGGAGCTATTTTGTTTTTGGTGATCAAGACACTTAGAGAGTGTGATCACGTTTAGGTTTGATAGCCGTACTATTAAGAGGGGTGAATCTCGTATCGGAATGCGGTTATCAAAGTGCCACTAGATGCTCTAACTCATTGCATATGTATTTAGGATCTAGTGGAATGCTAACACCCTTGAAAATGTTTGTGAAAATATGCTAACACATGTGCACAAGGTGATACACTTGGTGGTTGGCACATTTGAGCAAGGGTGAAGAAGTTAGAGGTGAAAAGGAGTTAGTCTCGCTGGTCACAAGGTGACCGGACGCTAGTCCCAGAGGAACCGGCGCGTCCGGTCAGTTGTAACAGCGGAGACGCTGGCGTCGGTCAATTGACCGGACGCTGGGTCATTCAGCGACCGGACGCTGGAGGCAGGGTCCGGTCCTGTTGCTGGACAACGCACAGAGGCTAGGGTCTCTGACCGGACGCTGGCAGGGTCCGATCGAGCATGACCGGACACATCCGGTGGGCAAAATGCGTTTCTGGAACCTTACTAGAAACGATCGGACGCTGGTGGCTCAGCATCCGGTCAGTTATAGCGCAGCGTCCGGTCAACTCAAGTGACCATTGAGATCAGGACACATGGTTGTCGTCGAGCGACCGGACGCTGAGGTCCAGTGTCCGGTCAATATGACCGGAGCGTCCGGTCACCCCGCGTTGTGCCCAGTGAAGGGGTACAACGGCTCTATTTCGTGGGGGGCTCTATTTAAGCCCCATAGCCAGCTCAAGCTGACTCTCTTGGCCATTTACATTGACATAGCAACTTTGTGAGCTTAGTCAAAGCCCTCCCACTCATCTCCATCATTGATTCATCATCTTTGTGAGATTGGGAGATAATCCAAGTGCATTGCTTGAGTGATTGCATCTAGAGGCACTTGGTGTTCGTGTTTCGCTGCGGGATTCGCTTGTTACTCTTGGTGGTTGCTGCCACCTAGATGGTTTGGAGCAGCGAGGATCGTTGAGCGGAGGTTGGTGATTGTCTCCGGCTCCGATCGTGGTGATTGTGAGGGGTTCTTGACCTTTCCCCGGCGGAGAGCCAAAATGTACTCTAGTGGATTGCTCGTGGCTTGTGTGATCCTCATCTTGTGTTGGTTGTGCGGCATCCTATTGAGGGTTTGGCGTGTGAAGCCAATTAGCGCGTGAACCTCCAAGTGAGTGAATCGCCACAATGAGGACTAGCTTGCCGGCAAGCAAGTGAACCTCGGTAAAAAATTATTGTGTTCATCATTGATTCCGAGGTGATTGGTCTTCATAGTTATTCATCCTTGTGATTGATTGGTTCCTTCATCTACACGGCGGTATAACCTTCTTGATCACTCTCTTTACATTACCGCAAACTAGTTGTCAAGCTCTTTAGTGTAGCTAGTTGTGAGAGTTTGCTTGCTTACTTGGTGTGGCTCTTTAGTTAGCTTTTGAGAGCACACTAACATAGGGTAGTGTCATAGCTATTGTGTGAATAGAAACTATCTAAACTAGAATTGTGGTAGGTGGCTTGCATTTTGAGTAGGCTAGCGCAACACTTGCTTCGCCTCATAATTGTCTAACCATTTTGTTAAGTGTTGTTGTAGAAATTTTTATTAGGCTATTCACCCCCCTCTAGCCATTAGGACCTTTCATGGGCGCGGGATGCCTAGGGCTACGCGCGGCGAGTCCGGCTCGATGGGCGCGGGAGGCACGCCGGTGGTGGACGGCGGCAAGGTGGGGCGAGGCCGACGGTGGAGGGCGGCCCGCGGTCGAGGCCGATGGTGGAGGGCAAGGCGAGGACAACGGTGGAGGGCGGCGGAGGTGGCGCGGCGTGGCGCGGCGGCCAACAACGGGCAACAGCGCGGCGCGGGGGGTGGCGCAGCGCTACAGCATGCCGAGGCGTGGCGCGGGGCGGGGGGCGGCCTCGGGGCACGCGCGGCATGGTGGCGGGCGTGGGCGCGGGAGCAGGCTCGGCATGGGCTCAGCGCGGCACGGCGTGGCGCGGGCGCGGCCTCGGGCACATCGCGGGAGCAGGCTCGGCGGCGCGGGCGTGGCCTCGGGCGCGGCGCGGGAGCGGGCACGGCGATAGGATTGGGCAAGGGCGGCGGCAGTGCTAGGCTAGGCGTCGGCGGCGGACGGGAAAAGAAGAGAGGAAAGACACGGGCCCGTTAGATATTTCCGAGCTCGGCGCCAGAGTGACTGGCACCGAGCTCAACGCCAAGATCTACGGCGTCGAGCTCAGCGCCAGAGACTCTGGCACCAAGCCCCCTGGCAGGTCTTCGACCGTGTCTAGGAGCTCGGCGCTAGAGACGCTGCCGCCTAGCTCGGCGCCAGCATCAATGGCGCCGAGCTAAGGGTCCATTTCCTGAATTTTTTCCGCCAGGGGTCTATTTGTGAGAAACTTTCAAAAAGGGCCAAATTGTAAAAAATTCGGTCCAAACGACTACCTACATCCCAGCTGGCAGTATCTGCAGCCTCACATGTGCATACGCCACAATAGAACCACGTGCAACTTCTTTGTATAGGTATAGGTCTAGGGTGTGTATAAGTCTGTATGCGTGTGGTGATGTGAGTTGATGCGTGAGTTCAGATATAGCTTGTACTTAAAGAGTTGAGGAATAAAAAAAAGTTATTAGCGGGTGACGCGGTAACACCTTGGCTCCCTCGTCTGTTCATCTACCAGCAATTTCGGAGCTATGGATTGCTGGAGTCTCACCGGCCCGCCGTCTCGATTCTTCAATCCTCTAGGCGCCCAAGCTGTATGTACGCGACTAATTGTGATCGAGAGATCGAGGATCCGCCGTTGCTGCCAGCTGGCTGCGCGTGCACGACTAACGCACAAAGCCTAATGATCTGAACCAACAAGGTGAGATTCAATCTTTGATCTTTTCTCTTCTTTTTTAGGTAGAAAAAAGATGCCTACTTTCATTGCTAACATCATCGGATCATCGCTCATGCAGCAAGATCGGAGCGCATCAGAGATGATCAAGATCGATCCACAATTGAATACAATCTAGTCACATTCATTAAGCAGGATATTTTCTTTTAAGTAGACGAAGAGTTGAAGATGATATAATTGAGATATTCATGACTATTAGTATAGTGTTTGAACTATTTATATTGTAATTTGTGAATGTTTTCAACTTAATAGTCACATATGGTTTTACCGAATTGTATAGAATTTTTTTTGGTCGACACACCCTTAGCTAAAATTCTAGATCTATGACTGGTTTCCAGAAAAAATCAAAATGTCTTATAATTTGGGGGAGTACTTCTTTTATGCAGGTTATAATCAAGGAGTCATACATTATTTATCGAGAAAATTATAATTTGAGGGAGTACTTCTTTTATGCAGGTTATAATCAGGGAGTCATACATTATTTATCGAGAAAAAACAAAAAAAATCTTTTATGCAGGGTATACTCAGGGGGTCATACTGTCTATGGTTTTGAACTCTGTTACAGCATGAGAACACAAGGAAAAATATGTTTGGCAAGTAAAGTGGTGGAGTTGTCGCCTTGGTCATCTTCTCTCAGAATGGGAGGCAAAACGATAATAGACTTTGTTTTTGAGAGCCTGTTTGGAATAGAGGAATTGAAAACACATGAATAGTAAAAATTTAGAGGAAAAATATAGGAATAGAGTGTAAAAACTAAGGATTCCTTTAAAATTCCTTAAAAAACTGCAATCCAAATAGGGCCTGATTTCTCTATATTTGAGGGTGAGCGTTTGAGCGGTAAATCTTGTAGGAATTAGTTGGGTATGGATGCAAAGTCGGAATATTTTCATTTTATAAAAAAAACTATTATGTATAACTTATGGATACACTAGCCCAATCTGTGTGTTGCATAATGGTGATGCTATGCTAAGACAACCGTCTGTCCAAACGCTCCCGTTGGAGGACCACGACACCAGCCCAACGGCCCAACACGCTCCACTTGCATATCCGCTCATCCACTTGGCCCAACCATATTTGCTCTTGAACCCGTTATTCGTTCCTCTCCATTCACCGCACTGTCGCGTTCGCACTGCCGTGGTGTGCTCAACGCGACCACACCGCGGCAGCACTCTCCACCACGCCTGACCGGCCGCCATCCTCTCTCTCCATCGCGCTCCAGCGTCGTCACCCGCCGTCCATCGTCTCCACCGCGCCGGCTGCCTTCTCCACCGGAGCTGCGTGCCACTCCATGGCATCAAGCTCTGTGTCGATGAACCTCCATTCGACCAAGCAACAAGTAGATGTTGTGCTAAAAGCACATGTTGCACGCATATATTTCAATTGCTTTATGTGTTTTAGAGGTATGTTGTAAGTGTTATATACGGATGTTGCAAACGTAAATCTGGATGTTGCATTTGTTGCAATGGTATACATGTTTGTTGCAAGAGTCTGTTCCAAATGTTTCATCTGTTTTTTAGACGTATGTTGCAATTGTTTTATCTGGATTTTGCATATGTTTCAGACATATGTTGTAAGTGTTTTATTTGGATGTTGTATATGTTTGCAATGTCTTTCAAGTGTTTTCAGGTGTTTTACAAGTGTTTCATAAGTTTGTTGCAAGTGTTTCAGTTATTTCGTATGTACGTTGCAAGTGTTTCATCTGAATATTGAAAAGTAGATCTGTTGTTGCACATGTTGCAATAGAACCTACATGTCACAGCCGCCGCCTGCAGCTGCTGGGGCGCTGTACATGCGCGTAGGAAGCGGATGGATGGAGCGTGGCGCGACGACGGGCGTGGGAGCGGAGGGGGATGGCGGTCCCCACTTGCATGCGCGCTGGAAACGGAGCAGCGTGGGCGGTCCTCGCTTGTGCGTGCAGCTGGCATGGATGTGGGTGGTCCCTGCCTGTACGTGCAGCAACGCGAGCGCGAGCGTACGGACGTCTGGACGATAGCCACGCCGATTGGAAAAATGTTAATAAGGTTATAATATGGATAATGTATCGCGTTTGGTTATTTGGCCACGTCCGGTTATAATAATACGGATAATGTATCGCGTTTGGTTATTTGGCCACGTCCCATCGTGTTGTGACTTAGGCTGTCTCCAACAGGAGACCCATTGCGGAACCCAAACCCTAAATAGATCTCCAGCCCAATACCTGTAGCCTCCAACAGAGTACCTATATGAAAGACCCATTTTGAATGTCAGGAGAGGCATAACCCAAATATGAGTATCCTCTGTCCTGGAAACTCATTTGCAGAAAGGGTTGTCTTTTGGATTTTGTTGTTGGAGAAGATTAAAAATAGGCATTGAATCTTTTGCTTGTAACGATACCCAAAGAATAAATGATCTTGTATTTTAGGTCACGGTCGTTAGATATAGTCTCAGGAGTACCATAGCAACAGAGATCAGTTGAGCACTATCATATCAGGAGCACACAGGAAAGATGTAGGGCCGGAGACTCCCACAGAACACAAACCATTGCGGGAAGTAGAAAGCCACCACGAACCCCGCCACGAATCCCACCGCGCCGCCGATGCTGGACGCGTCGTTGACCCTGCGCAGCCTGAGATGTATCCGCGCCCTCTTGCACTTGCCCAGCGGCGCCCCGCAGAGCCCGTCGTTGCCGGCGAAGTCTTCGGCTGAGAACCTCTGGAGAGAGCCAGGGATGGGACCTGACAAGGAGTTATCTGCAACGTTCAGCGAAACTAACCGTGCAAGATCGCCCATCGGATCCGGGATCTGGCCGGTGAACCGGTTGTGCTGAAGGTTGACGGTGTTCAGGTACGTCATGTTCCCGATGCCGCGCGGGATTTCCCCTGAGAAACCGTTGCTCGAGAGGTCAAGGGAGGTGACGAACGGCAGCTGCTGGTCGATATCTGCCGGGAGGGGCCCCGTGAAGTCGTTGCCGGACAGGTCCAGGCCTGTCATGCTTCTGCAGAACTGAAGGCCTCGAGGGAAAGAACCTTGAAGCTCCATGCCACTGAGATTCAAGGACATGATGCGACCATCGTTCCAGCACTCAATTGGCCTGTTCGCTGGGCTGAAAGAGAATCCGTATATGCAATCTTCCAGGACGTTGTTGGAGAACATCCATGAGAGTGCACCATTAGGATCACCGAGCGATTCTTTCAGGCCCTTCAGGCACTGGACGTCACTGCCACCAGCACAGGAAGATATGCATAGGAGCAGCAGCAGGATGACAGAATTCTTCATAGGATGGCTTATTGGCACGAGCTGTGTGGCCAGCAGCATCCGATCATGGACACTCATGAAAGAATGCGAAGCCTATACACTAGTACTGCGCTTTTATACTGAAAAAGGGACGCAAATTCTACTACTACTACTACTCTCTAGCAACGAACTTGTCAAAAGAAATAAAGAACGGAAAGGTTTTTGAACGGACACGCCCCCTCGAGAAGCGCATCAGCCTCTCAACACGGCACGTGCCCGAGAGAGCGACTCCGCGTTAAGTCGCTCTTGGTAGACTTGTCATGGGAACATGATTTTTTTAAGTGAGGCAAAGCCTCTACTTTTAAGAAAGCAGTTCATACAACGCTGGGTAAACCAGTTCGCGTCAAGGGTGCATACCATGTTGAAATTTGGTTTACGGTGCTGTTTAGTTGCACTTCATTTTGCAAAAAATTTCAAGATTTCTCGTCACATCGAATCTTTAGACGCATGCATGAAGCATTAAATATAAATAAAAAATAAAACTAATTACACAGTTTAGACGAAATTCACGAGACGAATATTTTAAGACTAATTAGACTATGATTGGACACTAATTGCCAAATAACAACGAAAGTGCTACAATACCATTTCTCAAAAAAATTTCGCGAACTAAACAAGGCCTACGTTGAAATATTGTGAGAGAAAAATACTTTTCCATAATTGAAAAATAGTTCTGGTATTCTCGTTGACCTAAATAACATGCATCCTTTCGAGTGTCCTATAAATACGTGCTGGTCAAATTTTCTTAACATCCACTAGGTTTATAGAAAATATTAGCAACATTAATTATATCTTCAAATAAGTTTATTATGATAATATATTCGACCATTCATCTCATGATGTTAATTGTACACCATAAATATTAATATTTTTTTTATTTATATTTAGTTAAAGTTAAAAATGTTTAATTTCTCGGAAGTGAGAATGACACTTATTTTGGGACGAATGGAGTACTCCTACCAGATGGCATGACTTGGATGAGGTAAATGGCTCCAAGTACTAGATGACATGACTTGGGATGAGGAAATGGCTGAGGAGAAAAGCATTGCACATTGTTGAGAAAAATCGTTCTATATCAATTGAGCACACAAGCACAAGATTAAACACAGAGATGGTAGAGATAGGAAGCTCTTTATTTCTTTCCCTTATACAGAGTACAAGGAACTCTTCAGTATAGAGAAGGAAGCAGCTGTTGTCCTGGGACTCTCCCTCGGTCTCCTTTCATAACGAGGAGCGAGGGAGCTGGTGAACCTTTTCTCGTAATCCTTCTTCTATTTGTTTGTTTCCCTGTCCATGCGGGCTTCCACATTAATTCATTTACCCTATGTCATTTGCCAATTAAATAATTTCACAACACTCTCGATTGGGCAAACCAAGCTATGTGCATGTCTCGTCAAAAAATTTCCCCAAAAATCCAGTGGAAAAAATAAAAAGTAGGAGAAAAAGGTACATTGCACATGCAAGTCGTGTTGCACCTTAGTGTATGGACAAGATGAGGTGGGCAGATGCACACACAACTCTTAAACGACCAGGGGACACAAGGGTGAGGGCGGGGTGCCGAAGCCGGAAGAGCTATTAAGGTACCGTTTAGTTGGTAATTTTTTTTAGCAAAATGTCACTGTAGTATTTTCGTTGTTATTTGACAATTAGTGTCCAATCATAGTCTAATTAGGCTTAAAAGATTCGTCTCGTGAATTTCGTCTAAACTGTATAATTAGTTTTATTTTTTATTTATATTTAATACTTCGTGCATGTGTCAAAGATTTGATGTGACGGGGAATCTTGAAAAATTTGACATTTTAGAGTGGAACGGCTAAAGTTGATTCGAGACTTCGTAGCAGGAAGACAGACCCTGAGTAATAGACTAATAGGCGGTCTGAAACTGACACCACGAGAAAAAGTAGGCGGTTCAACTTGTTTTTGCGCGTAAGATACTCTCGTCCTGAAAAAGGTACAATTGAAATATTTTAAATTTGTTCAACTATATCTAAAAAATGTTAATATTTATGATATTAAATAAATATTATTAAATTTGTTATATAATGTATTTTTATAGTATATCTGTTGATGTCATAAACATTACTCTCTCCCTCCGTTCCAAAAAGAATGCAATTCTTGCTTTCCAAAGTCAATTGATTTCAACTCTAACCAAAATTATACAAGAAAGTATTAACATTTATAATACACAATAAGTATCAATAGATTAATGGTGAAATATATTTTCGTAATAAATCTTGTTTGAGACATAATTATTAATACAAATCAGTGTAAACTTGGTTAAACTTTAGCAAATTTGACCGGCATGAATCCCATAGCTGTGTTCTTTTTGGGACGGGGTGTAAGATCTCTAGAACGCCTAGAGGGGGTGAATAGGCCTGTAAAAATTCAACTCAAACCAAAATTAAATTCATCCGCGGCACTATCGCTCTGTGGGCGCGGCACTGCTGGAGAGATTAGTTCACAGTTTAAAATCTACCCAACGAAATTTAGATTGGATAAATTTCTTAGCTTTCTTCAGGGTAGTAGATCATAGATCGACAGCTGAAAGTGGTGAGAACACCATACATAAGTAGATCAGTCTCAAACTCTAGAAATCACCTCAATCAACAATATGTCATGCAGGCAATGTAAATCAAGCACAAGTGACACAATAATTTATCTCGTGGTTCGGCTCGCCACCAAGGCTTGCCTACCTCCACGTTGTTGAGGTTAGCCACTAAGGCTTAGAGTTTTCCAGCCTTTCCGCGTTCTCAAGTCAAGAGACTTAACTCTTGAGATGAGGGGTGACTTTACTAACTTCAAGAGATGGTTACAAACCTTCCGGACCAAGCTTTAAGAATAACAAACACAACTGCCGACCAAAACATGAACCAAGTACTCTTTAGAGTTTGGAAATCAATGGAGCTTCTCTATAATCGAGTTTGGGACCCTTTTTCCTTAAGGATTGATGGGAAAATCAATGGATTTGCTTGAGGGCTTGAGGTCAACAATGAAGTGAGAGAGAGAGAGCTCCTATTTTTTGACGTGCTAAAGTGAGGAAGAAAAGAGCTGATTTTCTTTTTTTTTTGGAAGGAAGGGGAAAGGTTGAAAGGTCCTAATGGCTAGAGGGGGGTGAATAGCCTATTAAAAATTTCTACAACAACACTTAACAAACCGGTTAGACAATTATAAGGCGAAGCAAGGGTTGCGCTAGCCTACTAAAAATACAAGCCACCTACCATAATTCTAATTAATATAGTTTCTATTCACACAATAGCTATGTCACTACACTAAGTTAGTGTGCTCTCAACGGCTAACTAAAGAGCCACACTAACCAAACTAACAAGCTCTCATAACTAGCTATACTAAAGAGCTTGACAACTAGTTTGCGATAATGTAAAGAGAGTGAGCAAGTTATTTATACCGCTGTGTCAAGGAGTGAACCAATCAATCACAAGAATGAATACCAATGAAGACCAATCACCTCGGAATCAAATAATGAACACAATGATTTTTTATCGAGGTTCACTTGCTTATCGGTAAGCTACTCCTCGTTGTGGCGATTCATTCACTTGGAGGTTCACGCGCTAATTGTCATCACACGCCAAACCCTTAATAGGGTGCCGCACAACCAATACAAGATGAGGATCACACAAGCCACGAGCAATTCACTAGAGTACCTTTTGGCTCTCCTCCGGGGAAAGGTCAAGAACCCCTCACAATCACCACGATCGGAGCTGGAGACAATCACCAACATCCGCTCAACGACCCTCGCTGCTCTAAGCCGTCTAGGTGGCGGCAACCACCAAGAGTAACAAGCGAATCCAGCAGCAAAACACGAATACTAAGTGCCTCTAGATGCAAACACTCAAGCAATGCACTTGGATTCTCTTGCAATCTCACAAAGATATTGAATCTATGATGAAGATGAGTGGGAGGGCTTTGACTAAGCTCACAAGGTTGCTATGTCAATGCAAATGGCTAAGAGAGTGAACTTGAGCCGGCCATGGGGCTTAAATAGAGAGCCCCCACGAATAGAGCCGTTGGGCTCCTCACTGCATTGAACACAGGACGACCGGACGCGCCGGTCAGATTGGTCGAACGCTGGACCTCAGCGTCCGATCGCGCGATGCGCGCCATGTGTCCCCTGATTCAAACGCTGATCGCTCGATCTCAACAGTCATCAGTACATTTAAGTAGTGACTGGACGCGCTGCTCAAAGTGACCGGACGCACCAACACCAGCGTCCGATTGTTTCTAGTAAGATACCAGAAGCGAAAATTCACGACCAGACGCGTCCGGTCATGCTCGACCGAACTCACAGCGTCCGGTCACTCAACGTCTCCCATGTGCGTTGCATATGTCATCATACGTCATACTGACCGGACTCAGGCCCTGAGCGTCCGGTCGTTTCTCACGCCAGCGTCCGATCATGAGACCGAAATCGCACGCTCACTGCTACCATTGACCGAACGCGCCGGTCCTACCTAGACCAGTGTTCGGTCACGTATAGTGACCTCCGTCTTTTCTGTACAGAACGCCGGTGGCACCGTCGGACTGTCCGCACTCTATGGGCGGACACTTCACCGGTGAAGTGCCTAACCCTTGCTTAAATGTGCCAACCACCAAGTGTATCACCTTGCGCACATGTGTTAACATATTTTCACAAATGTTTTCAAAGGTGTTATCACTCTGCTAGATTCTAAATGCATATGCAATGAGTTAGAGCATATAGTGGCACTTTGATAACCGCATTTTGATACGAGTTTCACCCCTATTAATAGTACGGCTACCGAACCTAAATGTGATCACACTCGCTAAGTGTCTTGATCACCGAAACAAAATTGCTCCTACCACTTATACCTTTGCCTTGAGCCTTTTGTTTTTCTCTTTCTTCTTTTCAAGTTCAAGCGCTTGATCATCACCATAGCATCACCGTCATCATGTTATGATCATCATTTGCTTCGCCACTTGGAATGTGCTACCTATCTCATAATCACTTGATGAACTAGGTTAGCACTTAGAGTTTTATCAATTCACCAAAACCAAACTAGAGCTTTCAAAGGTATATATACCTCCAGCCCACAACGTACACCGCACCTAAGGGGTCGGGCGAGACGAAGCCCGCGACCAAGGGGTCGAGCGAGACGGAGCCTGCGGCCTTGAGGTCGGGCGAGGCAAAGCCCGCGGCCTCGAGGTCGGGAGAGACGAAGTCCGCGACCAAGGGGTCAGACGAGACGGAGCCCGCACCCAAGGGTCAAGCGAGCCGGAGCCGCGACCATGGGGTCGTTCGAGCCGGATCCCGCGACCAAGGGGTCGGTCGACCCAGATCCTGCGAACAAGGGGTCGGGAGTGCCGGATCCCGCACCCAAGGGGTTAGGCGAGACGGAGCTCGCACCACGCAAGGCAGCAAGGATAATAGTGAAGTGCAGACTGTCTTGGTTGTGAATCTGAGGATGCATGCGGTTGTTTGAGCACTTAGTAGCACATATTAGCTTAAGCATTGTGCCCCCTTTATAGTACGGCTTTTCCTATACTCACATTCAATATATAAAAGAATTTAAATCTCCTTTGAGCTTGATACCATCTACATTTATAATTGGGGGTTCCTCCGTTCCGTGTAGCATCCTCGAATATAAATTTCCTGTTTGTCATATCGATAAATTTCACTAGTTCTCTAATTGCGTGGTTATTATCATCAAAACCCACAATTAAGGCTTGATTGCACTTTTACGGAAGGAGTAGTATTTTTACCTATATATCTAGATCAAATTTTATTTAGATAATTTAACAAAAAAATATCTAAAATTGTTTTCTTAGGACGCAAGTAATAAGTTGTATGCTGATGCATCGCATCACAGATTTATGAGGACAGTGGCTAAGCAGTTAATGATGGCCAGAAGACCCATAGCAGCTAAGTTCCCGGAACATTGGGGTCGTGGTACAGGAACACAGTATGTGGTACATTGTTTCTTAAGTTTATGGGACAAAGTGGGTATACAGCTTGATCTCGTTCCTTCGATTAATGGAACATGTACCAAATGTGTGTTTCCGGAACGGTGAACATGATCCTAATTAAATTGGTAATTGATATCACGAATGAATTAATTATCATAAGTTTTCACTGAACGTAAGACTTAGAAAGTTCTAAAATAATAAAAACAAAATAGATAATTGAACTCCTCGTGCGGTCTCTCTTCTTCTTTTTTCTTCCATCAATTGAATTTTAGGCCTCAAGTTTCATCGGTGTTCCCATGGTGTGGATCACGTTCCATCAGTGTTTAGAACAATGTTCCATCATATTCCTGTTCCACGAATCTGAACATGTTCCCGGAACGTGGAACGTGCCCATGTTCCCGTTCCCAGGCTACTAAAAGATGACCTCGTGAAAGTCATGGTAGGTGATTTCTTTTAATTTACTTCCTCCATTTAAAATTAGAAATTGTTCTAACTTCTCTAAATATATAGCTTTTATTATGTACGTAGACATAACCTATATTTATTTACATCACATAAACAATGTATATTTAGAAAAGCTAGTACAAATCATAATTTAGAAGTTAGAACGGTGGAAGTAACAACGTGCATAAAGTATAAACTGGCATGGACCGGGATGAGCTGAGCCTATCGAAATGGTGCTACTGCCACTAAGGCCGATAGCACGGGGACGTGCTGCAACGAAAAGGACATGTGCCTCCACCTCGGTAATCAACGGAAAAAAAAAAGTTAGGTGCAAAACCAAGTGCATCCAATGGAAATCCATCTACTTTGATCTTTCTACCGGTGGCACTGGCCTTGCGGCATAGGGATATTTCCCTTTCCTACTTTTAGTTTCTACCTACAATCCTCCTGCACTCCTGCTGACTTGAGCTTAATGAACAGTTGCCCTGAGTCAATGGTCTCCGGAATGAGCAGTCTCCTAATACTGAGACTACCCTGGAAACACTGATGCCGTCACAATCAGTCAATCACCGCTGTATCAGGACAATAATTAACCTTTATGTGCCGGGCAGCTAAAACTTTGTGAAGAGTAAAGACAAAGTATCTCCTAGCTTTTTTTTTTCTTTTTCGAAAACCTGGCAGGAACTCTGCTCACAATTAAGAAAGGAAAGAAGTTACATGTACATGAAAGCCCGGAAGTCCGGCTTACCCCACCAGGCACACACAGAAAACACATGAAACACCAGCTCCTACCCCTCTTGGGGAGTATCTCCTAGCTAGTAAGCATTCAAATTCATTCAGAACAAAAGTATGAATTCATAGTCGATACTTTCATGTTTCACTTAATATATTCAATGAGACAACATACTCCCAACAATTGGAGCAAATAAAAGGTAAAGTCTGAACAAGATCAAGAAACATCCAACAATTTTTCCGCTCAATGAAAGGCATCTCTTTTGTTCACTGCAACACAGGTTCTGAATTTCTGATATTACAATGCTCTTCAATATTGACTGCAACAGAGGTTCTAATATTACAATTTTCCAGTGCCGACGTAGGGTTGATGTCAGACAAAGTTTCAAAGCAAACAAGCGAATCATATGCAGACGACGTAGGGATGGAGCCTCTGGGAGAAGACGAACAAGCGAGGGAAGTAGAAGGCCACCACGAATCCTACCACGAAACCAGCAGCCGCGCCAATCCTGAACTCGTCGCTGATCCTGCTTCTATCGTCACATTTGGTCAACAACGGTGCACCACAAAGCCCTTGATTACCAGCAAAGTTCGATGCCAGAAATTTCGTTAGAGAATGGAATAGGGCCAGGCAATTGGTTGTCCGCAACATTGAACTCTTCTAACCGATCAAGAAAACTAAATTCCCATAGAATTTCACCGCTGATTCGGTTGTGCTGAAGATTGTGTGTGTTCAGGTATGGCATTTTTGAGACAACAACTGGGATTTCCCCTGAAAAGCTATTGTATGAGAGGTCCAGACTTGTTAGAAACGGCACCTGCCGTGCAATGTCTGAAGGGATTTCTCCAAAAAAATTGTTGCTTGACAGGTCCAGCCCAGTCATGCTTGTGCAATTATGAAGACCTTGGGGAAATTGGCCTTGAAGACCTAAGTTACTGAGACGCAAAGTGAGTACCCTATTCTCATCAGGGCGCCAACACTCCACACCCATAAATTGGCATATAAAGCCATCGTAGCTGTCATTAAAAAACATGAAGAATTCAGTATGCCGTTGGGATCAATCACTGACTGCTGCAAAGTCTTTAGGCATTGGACATCAAGATCAGAACCAAAACATGAGGACGAGCCGCTCAATAGCAGCAACCAAAGGATGAACTTGGTATTATCAACCATCTGAGACATGGATTCTTGGCCAAAAATTGCACCTTCTCAATTCCCACCTGAGCTGCTCGAACCTGTCATCCAGTGAATCTCATCAGAGGTCTGGTTATAGAAGTATGTGGCATGAAACTATGCAATGACCTCCTCATTCCAGTTATACTGGAAACCCATGATGTCTGAAAGCTAGAACCTGTCACAAACCTTGATTACCTTGTCAAACTCAGGCTCCTCCTACATCTCATCCCAATCAATATACTGCATCTTGATGATCTTGGTTTTCTTGTATGCAAGAATGACAGTGGCATAAAAGTTAGAATGAAACTCATTCCAGAATTTGTAATTAATGCCCAAATCCTTGCGCACTGCATAGGGATTGATCCCCCTCGCCTCTTCCACCAGCTTCCAACTCTTGGAATAGTTGACAACTGCATGCTGACGGAATCATCTAGAGGTCTCATGATGATCTCACCCTCAAAATCTCTCATGTATCCGCTATCAAACTCAGAGAGATGCTATGGGGTGTCAGGAATGGCATCAGTGGTACAACCTGTCATCTCCAGCCTCTCCTCATTTTTAATGTATTGCTCGCGCCTCCCCCTGTCACCAAATCTCCTTGAAGCTGCACTACTGCCTGCTGCTGTTGACCTCCCTGGACCACGGCGAGGTGGATCCTTGTCTCTTTGCTCATTCATCTTTCTTTTCCCCCTTCGGTCATTATCTTCGTGCTCCATATTCTCAAACGAGGATGGGAGAGAAGAGGGAAGAAACTGCTCGGGTCAGGGATAGTACCAGCCATCAACGACGTTGAGGGAGTGCTGGTAGCTACCGCGGCACTGCCAGAGATCGGCAACGCGCGGCCAAGCGATGGCGACGGTGCGGCGCGAGAGGAGAGAGAGCACGGGCGTCGGCATTGGGGTCGGGGGGGGGGGGGGGGCGAGAGAGGAAAAAAAGTTACTGTGGACCAGAGGATAAGAGGAAGAATAAATGGGTCCAGTAGTAAAACCATTTTGACCGAATCTCAATTGAGATTCAAAGTGCGGCACTGCCGCACGCCTAGACTGGCACTGCCGCAGAGCATCACTGTCGCACGGCAGGCGCGGCACTGCTGCACACCCCAAAACAGTGGGAGTTAGCTATAATCTATATGACTCTCTCTGTATAAGATATGGACACATATCACTTATATACCATGACCAGAAACAAATAATCAATACAGACCATGATCATGATACATAAGTTGTTTTTTATAAATCGTTTTCATGCACAATATGAAAATTTTCATCTCTTTTGCCTTGATACTAGTTTATCAAACAGAGGCATGCTAAAATTCAAACCACGTTACGAGAATCAAGTATATTTAGCTCACTACGCAATGCACAAAACCTTGACTCATCGAGGGGCTTTGTGAAGATATCGGCTAGTTGCATTTTGGTGCTCACATGGCGAATTTCGATATCTCCTTTGGTTTCGTGGTCTCTCAAGAAATGATGATGGATGTCTATGTGCTTGGTTCTAGAGTGGCTTACGGGATTGTTTGCAAGCTTAATGGCACTCTCATTATCACATAATAATGGGATTTTTGTGAAGTGACATCCAAAATCTTGAATGGTTTGCCTCATATAAAGTAGTTGGGCACAACATGCACCGGCTGCAACATACTCAGCCTTAGCAATGGAAAGGGCTACATAATTTTGCTTTTTAGAACTCCAAGACACTAGGGATCGTCTAAGGAATTGACATGTCCCCAAAGTGTTTTTTCGATCTGCTTTGCAACCAGCGTAATCAGAATCCAAATACCCAAGCAGATCAAACTTAGAGACCTTAGGATACCACAAACCAAGGTTAGGAGTGTGTACTAAATATTTCAAGATTCTCTTAACGGCCACCAAGTGACACTCTTTCGTGTTACCTTGAAATCTAGCACACATACATACACTAAGCATAATATCGGGCCTAGATGCGCACAAATAAAATAGATAGCCGATCATGGAACGATATACCTTGTTATCCATGGCTTTCCCTTCAATGTTGAGATCAAGATGTCCATTGGTTGTCATGGGAGTTTTGATAGGCTTGGCATTCACCATATCAAACTTATTGAGCATATCATGGGTGTACTTCGTTTGACTAATAAAAGTTCCATCCTTCACTTGCTTGATTTGAAATCAAAGGAAGAACTTCAATTCACCCATCATGGACATCTCAAATCTCTTGGTCATGATCATACTAAATTCCTCATAAAAAGAATGACAAGTACAACCAAATATTATGTCATCGACATATATTTGGCACACAAATATATCTTTACCAACTTTGTGAGTAAAAATGGTAGGGTCGGCTTTGCCTATTTCAAAGCCTTGCTTAAGCAAGAATTCCTTAAGGCATTCATATCATGCTCTTGGTGCTTGCTTAAGCCCATAGAGCGCCTTTTGGAGTTTGTAGACGTGGTTGGGGAACTTATGATCTTCAAAGCCCGGTGGTTGCTCAACATAGACAAGTTCTTGAATAGGGCCATTGAGAAATGCACTCTGAAAGGATCAAGATGCCCAAGAGGGAAGGGTGAATTGGGCTAATTCTAAATTTCTTTGCAATAATTAAGTCCTATGGTTAGCCCAATGAACCCCTTGTGCCTAGAAAGTGTTCCTAATTGTTCTACCGCACAAAAGACTTGCAACCTAAGTTCCAATCCTACTCTAGCATGGCAATTCTAAGAATGTAAAGACATGAATTGAATTGCTCAAAGTAAATGCTCAAAGTAAATGCTCAAGGTAAATAGAGAGAAAGGAACGCGGCGATGTTTTGCCGTGGTATCGGAGAGTCGCCATTCCCCACTAGTCCTCGTTGGAGCACCCACGCAAGGGTGTAGCTCCCCCTTGATCCGTGAAAGGATCAATGCTCTCTACGGGTTGATTCTTCGACACTCCGTCACGGTGAATCAGCCACAACCACTCACAACTTGAGTTGGGTCACCCACAAGCTCTGCCGGGTGATCACCGAACTCCCAATCACCACCAAGCCATTTAGGTGATGGCGATCACTAAGAGTAACAAGCACGAACTCTCACTTGACCACGACAAGCCTAATGAGAAGGTGGATGCATACTTTGCTACTCTTGATCTTCACTAATGAGGTCTCTCTTTTGGATTCTCAAATCTCAATCACCTCACTAGGACCTTGCTCTTCTTGGCACTCTCTAAGGTGTTTCTCAGCTATTGGAATGAGCAAAAGTACCCCCACACACGAGTGAAGGTGGTATTTATAACACGGGCTGAAAAACGAACCATTATGTGCCTCTGTGGGGTGACCGGATGCTCCAGTCAGTATACCCCGAACTCTAGTGTTTATAGTGTGACCGGACGCTGGCCAGCGTCCGGTCAGCACTGACCGGACGCGTCCAGTTTTGATTTTCCCTCTCTGGAATCTTACTGGAGTCGATCGGACGCTGGCCCTCAGCGTCCAGTCACTTCCAGATGCTTTCACCTTGGTCAAATGAACTGACCGGACTCTGAGCCAGCGTTCGGTCACACCAAAGCCAGCGTCTGGTCAGTATTTGACCCTCCATTCACTTCCAACTCTCGAACATATATTGAATGAAGTTTGCTCCATTGGATCATAGGGCTGTTGTGGAGCTACCTAGTGCTAGTTTCAACAAGTGTGCACCACACCTAACTCACTAGACTCACCTAGGTCAAGCTACCCATTCATACCCCCTTAATAGTACGGCCAAAGTAAAAACAAAGTCCTAAACTACTCTAAGTGTCTCTCCAACTCCAATCGACACTTAGAACTAGTCCATCCTTAACCTTGTCGTCCATCCTTTGAAAACCGAAACGATTTCCATCATAGAGGCATGACAACCATAATTGCCCAATCAATCTCCATTACCATGACCTAACTCAATTATTTCTGCAAAACACACGTTAGTCACAGTAATAACATACTGTCATTAATCACCGAAACCCAATTAGGGGCCTAGATGCTTTCAATCTCCCCCTTTTTGGTGATTGATGACAATACTACCTCGAGTATGTGAAAGAGATAAGGTTTTTAACATGCTGGGTTCATATAAGCTTTAGGCATTAAGAAAAAAGGTGTTAGACAAGCTTATATGATCCAAGCTAACATGATGTACTCAAAAGATATGAAATAAGCATGAGTACAAGTAACAAAGCTCATTTGCATCGGAGTAAAGCGCGGAAGCAAAGGCAAATGAGCAAAACACAAGTGATATGACATATAAAGAATTCAAAGTAGAGAGCACACAAGTCATATATCACAATCACGTAGATATCACTATCACATAGATATAGTAGTAAACATGAATGTATAATGTATCGCACACACAAAACCATAATAGTGTATCTCACAAATATAAACTCCAAATATAAATAGATAAGCTAATGTAGTAACTAAGCTCCCCCTAGATAAGTAGCTCCCCCTAAGCCTAACATACTCGAACTCTCTCCCCCTTTGGCATCAAACACCAAAACCTACGGGTCGATCGGTAGGGCTGCAGCTGAAACTGAGTGCCATCATCATCCGACCCTGAGCTCTAAGCAGTCTAACCCTCTATAGCTAGAAGTGATGCTGTAGCAGTCTGGGTCGGATCAGGAACTGGAGCTACTATAGACTGAGCTGGTATGACTATAGTAGGCTCTGATGATGCCACTAAGGAAGGGATCATCTCTATAGTCCCGGTAACAGGTGCAACTGTAGAAGGACCTGGGACATGTAGATATGGAGGAGTGGGCATCCCTGTCAACTCACTGAATGAAGCACCAAGGCTCCTAGACACGGTGGTCTCTGGTACAAGCAGCGAAGATGTCCTAGCCGGTGTGAAGCCCGTCTGAAAAGGTGTGAACTGCGGGGCTAGTGCTGGCGAAGCAAAGTACTAGGACACCTGCTCTATAGGAGAAGGAAACGACGCTGGTGGTTGTCCCTGACTCTGAAGCCCACTAGGCTATAACGCTGGAGTCATCGAAGTAGTGGCTGCCTGACCAAGCTAGGGCGAAGGTTGTGTCGATGGAGCCCCAATGGTTGTCACTACATGCTGCATAAAGCCAAGGAGCTACTGCTACATGAGTATCTTCTACTAATGCATGGCCTGCTGCTGCTGCTATAGAGCCTGAGTCTGCTGCTGAATAGCTAGCTGCTGCTGCTGGATCGCCTGTTGCTGCTACTGGAACTCATCCTGCCAAGTCTAGAACTGTGCAAACGTAGCAGTTGTCTCCTAAGCCTAGCGTGCCTGGTCCTGCCTCATTCGCTCAAGTATAGCAAGGAGAGCGGGGTCTGTCTACGGGGCAGGTGGCGCTGAGCTAGAACTATTGGCCTCATGATCATGTCATTGTGGAGGCATCCGAGGAACGAGCTGGTAGTCATCATCAGAACTATCACTGGGGTCACTCATGACTACACCCTCCTACTAAGCAAGCTCCTCCTCCTCAGTAGATGCAATGTCCCTGATAATATCATCCTGCTGGGCTGTAGACTCTGGCACCTCAGGACGTCGATGCGGCTGACTGGGTGCTGTAGGTGTACCGTACCTAATCATCTATGTCATGTTATAGGTAGGAAACTCTGTGGTGGCACCACTATACTCAGCAAGCATCTCTAGTGGCCTCACTATGACTGCCCTATGGATAAGCCATGTGATCCAGTGAGTATAAGGTAGCTGCCTGTGTCATCTGAAGCCCTCAGCTATAGTGTCCTCCATCTTTGATAGAATAGGATCCCAGATATCAAAAACTATCTGCTGCATCAGAGAGTTGATCAGCCACAACTGTATACGTGTCAAGCCCTCTCTGTATCCCATCCTGGGAAGCAGTGTCCTCCTCATAACAGCCTCAAGTATGCGAGCAGTGGGATTTAGGTCATTGGGGTTCCTGCGTGATCCTTCGTCGAAAGGCTCGATGAAGCAGTGGCAAACCAAGTTAGTAGGGGGCACATTACCACCATGAGGGCGTCTGGGGGGTGCTATCTGGCCATAGCACACCTCGTGAAGTCTAACTGGTTGCTCCTAAAGCCTCAGTATCTCCCTGACCCTCTAGCTTGTCAGACAGTAGTCTCTTCCTCCGAATGCGAAGTGAATATATCTATGCTGCGGGTCAATCCAGAGGGAAGCATAGAACTACCGAACCCAAGATGGAACATATAGTCTAGTCCGTCCAATCAAACCTGATAGCCCCGACAGATATGTAAGGTAGGGGCGAATGTGCTCTCCAGCTGCTGCAACTATAGAGTCAATGTGGCACATCCTTTGAGATCTAAAAACTACCCCATTGTTGAGATAGGCATTGTAAAAATCCTCCTACAGTGGAGTGTAGAAGCCCTCTAAAGCTCTCTCATCCCTCCTGGGTGGAAACCATACCTCAAAGTCAACAAACCTCAACTATTACACTTGCTTGGCCGTGGCGGCCCTTAGGTCAAGATGGGTCACTGGAGGCGGACCATGTGGTCGAGGCGGTAGATGAGAACCCCTGCGCTAAGTGGCTGGCCTCAGTGAAACTAGAACACGAGTACGACCAGAGCGGCGTAACTATGGCTGTAGTGCCACCTTTGTCTCCTCGGCCTGCTGGCCCTCCTGAGTCTGCTCTGTTGGCTTTGCTGGTGGGGGCTGCTGCTGTGGCTCTTGCTATGACTCCCCCTGAGGCTGAGGCTCCTCAATGGCAAGACGTCATCCTTGCATCATGATAGTCCTAGGTGGACCACCATGAAGATGCTCAATACGCTCAAGTCTACCCTGTGCTTCTAGTGACAGATGATCTGCAATAACAACTCCACTGTGAGTACCTCCTCTCTTGGCACGCTCTGTGGCCTCTACAACTGCAGCTACTCTGGCTGTCTCTGCATCAGGGTACTTCCGCTTCTTTGATGCAACCTTCTTCGTTGCCTTGCCTTTAGGATCTGTAGGCAAGCGAGGTGGATGCCTCGGATCCTCATCTCCTGGACCACCTCCTACATTCTTCGTGCGAGCCATCTGATAAATGTGAAGAGAATCAACTGCCACTGACAAGAAACAATTGCCTCTAACACTTTCGAGGCTTGGCCTCGGTCCGTACTCACGAGCTAGGCCCTGAGTTAACTGACAACTGCCAGTGACACCTCAACAGCACCGACTCGCTGACGAACCGGCGATCCAATGAAAAGATAAGTGACACGTGGGGAACCACCGAATCGACTAGGGTTAGGGTGAGCAGTGAATCGATGGCCCAATGCTGGATCGGCAGTGCTTCAACGGTGGAGCTCGGCGGTGGCTCTGCTGTAGTGGGAGCTTGGCGGTGTATGGGCGCTGATGCGGTGGCTCCGGCGGCGTGTGTAGGCAGGGCACGGTGGCGGGGCTAGGCAGGGCGCGGTGATGTACGAGCAAGCACGACACGGTAGCTCGGTGGTGCTACAAGGAGGCGTTCAGGCATAGGGAGGCACGGTGGAGCAGTGCGGGCTCACAGAGGCGCTGGAGCACGATGGCGCAGCAGATGTGTGGGGCGTGTGGCGGCGCTTGCGGCGGCTAGGGCACGGGATGGCGGCGTGGAGGCACGGGAGCGGTGATGTCGGCAGATAACTTAGGTCAAAGCCCCGGTGCTTGATTAAATAAGGTGGCCCCATGAGTCAGAAAAGGAAACGGGGAAAGAGATCTAAAATCGCTCGCATTCTATTAACCGGACGCTCCAGTGGTAGCGACCGGACGCTACCACCTAGCGTCCGATCGATTCCAGAGAGGTCCAAATCCTCTAGAATCGTGACCGGACGCGTCCTGTGGACACCGACCGGACGCGGCCAGAGTCCGGTCACCTAGCCTTGACATCTTCATGATCGACCGGACACAGAAGGTCCTTCTAACCGGACGCTGGACATCAGAGTCCGGTGCAGCGTCCGGTCACTCCTTCTTCAGCGAATCTTCAAATTCCTTCATGCTGCCTATTCCCAATCAAGTCCCAACTCCAATAAGATCCAAATAAACACCAATTGGGACTGATGTGAGTGACCTCTCTCAAACCCTCAATTTTTTCAAAATATTTTGCCTTAGGCTATAATTCTTTTTAAGAAACTAGGCAATAAGAGAGCAATTTAAGATAAATGACAAAACAACATTCATGCATATGCAATACTTGAATGTAAATCTAGTTGCTTGTCAAGTTTGATCTAAGGTTAAGCTTCTTCATAGCTTTTCAGCGGTTATCTTAACCATGTTAGACAAGCCCTATATGCATTATGAAGCATTAAACATGTTGTATATTACAATGCAATGCAAGGGACAACACAAGCTCAATTTTTAGTGAAGTTGCTAAAATCAAGCACATTGAGTTCATTCCGCAATCTACAAAATGTTGCCTCATCTAGCGGTGTAGTGAAGATATCCGCCAATTGATCCTCGGTTCTTACACCTTCTAGTGATATATCATTTTTAGCAACATGATCTCTAAGAAAGTGATGACAGATATCTATGTGCTTGGTGCGAGAGTGTTGAACCAGATTATTTGCAAGTTTTACTGCACTTTCATTGTCGCACAAAAGAGGCACTTTATCTAGAACTATACCATAGTCTAGCAAAGTTTGTTTCATGTAAAGTATTTGTGCACAACAAGCACCCGCGGCAATGTATTCTGTTTCGGTGGTGGACAAAGCCACACTATTTTGTTTCTTGGAGCCAAGACACAAGTGATCTACCAAGCAAATGGCACCCTCCGGATGTGCTATTTCTATCAACTTTGCACTCGGCATAATCCGAATCGGATTAGCCAATTAATTCAAATCTAGCTCCTTTGGGATACCAAAGGCCAATGCTTGGTGTGTGCTTAAGATACCTAAGGATTCTTTTTACAGCAATTAAATGAGTTTCCTTAGGATTAGCTTGAAACCTAGCACACATACACACACTAAACATGATGTCGAGCCTAGATGCGGTCAAATATAACAAGCTACCAATCATAGAGCGGTAGAGAGTTTGATCAACCGGGTTACCTCCCTCATCTAGGTCGAGATGTTCATTGGTTGGTATTGGAGTCTTGATTGGCTTACATTCATCCATCTTGAATCTCTTAAGAAGATCATTAGTATATTTCTCTTGAGAGATGAAAATCCCTTCTCTCATTTGCTTGACTTGAAAACCAAGAAAGAATGTAAGCTCTTCAATCATTGGCATCTCGAACTCTTTCGACATCAATTCACCAAATTCTTTGCATGAATCTTCATTTGATGATCCAAAGATAATATCATCAACATACACTTGACAAATGAAGATATGCCCATCAAGTTTCTTGGTGAATAGTGTGGTGTCGACCTTCCCAATGATGAAGCCATTGTCAATGAGGAAGTCCCAAAGGCGCTCATACCAAGCTCTTGGGGCTTGCTTATGCCCATATAGTGCCTTGGACAACATATAAACATGATTAGGATATCTAGGGTCTTCAAACCTAGGAGGTTGATCAACATAGACTAGTTTATTAATAAAGCCATTTAAGAATGCACTTTTCACATCCATTTGATAAAGTTTTATTTTATGATGTGATGCATATGCAAGGAGGATACGGATGGCTTCTAATCTTGCAATCGAGGCAAAGGTCTCTCCAAAATCCAAACCTTCAACTTGAGAGAACCCCTTTACAACTAGTCTTGCCTTGTTCCTCACAACAACACCTTGATCATCTTGCTTGTTTTGGAACACCCACTTTGTTCCAATGACTCTTGCACCTTTTGGCCGCTTTTCAAGAGTCCAAACTTCATTGCGAGTGAAGTTGTTCAACTCTTCATGCATGTCATTTATCCAATCCAGATGTTGAAAAGCTTCTTCTACCTTAGTAGGCTCAAAGCAAGAGACAAAAGAGTGATGAGCAATAAATAAAGCAAGTTTTTAGATCGAGTCATTACACCCTTTGATGGACTCCCTATGATGAGATCTTGTGGATGATCTTGAAGTAGGGGAGTATTTCTTCTATTGACCACTTGAGGGGGAGGTTGTGGAGCCTCAACATCTTGTGCTTGTACCACCATTTGTTCATGGGAGACACAAGTATTTTCATTTTCTACTCTCCCATCTTTTTCATCATCTTGTGGCACACTTGATGAAGAGGGTGGATCAATCACTTGTACATTATCTTCATCATCTTTAGGCTTGATGTCTCCAACCGAAATGTTCTTCATAGCCTCCCTCAATGGTTCATCACCTACATCATCAAGATTCTCATGTTCTCCTTGGGAGCCATTAGATTCATCAAATTCCACATCATATGTTCCTTCAACCAAGCTGGTGGCATGATTAAATACTCTATATGCTTTGGACTTTAATGAGTAACCAACAAGAAAACCAATATCACGTCTTTGAAACTTCCCTAGGTGTTGTCGCTTCTTGTAGATATAGCATTTGCAATCAAACACCCTAAAGAATGAGACGTCCGGCTTCTTTCCATTGAGCAACTCATAAGGTGTCTTGCCAAGAAACTTTTGAAGAAATAGGCGGTTGGATGCATAGCATGCGGTGTTGATTGCTTCTGCCTATAGAGCTTCGAGGGTGTTGTACTCATCAAGCATTGTTCTTGCAAGGGTGATCAATGTCCGGTTCTTCCTCTCAACTACACCATTTTGTTGAGGAGTATATGTTGTGGAGACTTCATGTTTGATTCCAACTTCATCATAATAAGCTTCTATGTTTGTGTTGTCAAACTCTTTCCCATTGTCACTTCTTATCTTCTTGAGCTTCACTTCAAATTCGTTTTGTGCTCTCTTGGCAAACTTCTTGAAGCAAGATGTAACTTCGGATTTGTCATGAAGGAAGAATACCCATGTATACATTGAATAATCATCACCAATCACAAGACAATAAAGATTTCCTCCCAAACTCTTGTATGTTGTTGGTCCAAATAAATCCATGTGAAAGAGTTCTAGCACTCTTGCGGTTGACATGAAAGCTTTTGTTGAATGTGTATTTGCAACTTGCTTGCCGGCTTGACATGCACTACAAAGCTTGTCCTTCTCAAACTTCACATCCTTCAACCCTCTCACCAAATCATTCTTCATAAGCTTCTTGAGTGAGCTCATCCCAATATGAGCAAGTCTTCTATGCCATAGCCACCCAAGTGTTGTTTCGGTGAATAGGCATGTCTTCAAGTTTGCATCTTCGGAGGTGAAGTCCACTAGATATAGATTATTGTATCTAAATCCTTTGAATATCATATGATCATCATCCTTCTTGGATACAACAACCTCCTTCTCGGTAAACAAGCATTGGAAGCCAAGATCACACAATTGTCCAACGGATAGCAAGTTGAAACTCAAAGAAGCAACATATAACACATTGGAGATGGAATGATCATTTGATATTGCCACTTTGCCCAATCCTTTGACCTTGCCCTTTGAGTTATCTCCAAATATGATTCTTTCTTGCCCATCTACTTCTTCATCAAGTGAGGTGAACATACGAGGATCACTGGTCATATGTTGTGTGCAACCACTATCAATAACCCAATGACTTCCACCTGTCTTGTAGTTCACCTACACACAAGAGATCAAGCTTTAGGAACCCACACTTATTGAAGGCCCTTGACCTTCTCAACAAGTGACTTTGCAACCCAAATTTTCTTAGGCCTATTCTTATTTGGAGGTCCTAAGAACATTACTTTCATCTTTCCACTAGAATCCTTTCTAAGCATGTAGTGAGCATTGAAAGCAAAGGGTCTAGCATGCTTGGGCAAGGGTTGCGGTGGTGGAGGTTGGCACTCATGAGCAAAGTGGCCTTCTTGTCCACACTCAAAGCATCTCTTTGGCTTTGTCTTTGATTGTTGTTGTTGAGCTTGAGCCTTCTTCTCTTTGTTTGCCATGTACCCAATGCCACTTCTATCCATCTTCATGATAGTGTTCATTAGGAGCTCACTTTGAAGATATTTACCTCTAGTGAACTTGCTCAATCCAATCTTGAGATGCTATTTTTCCAACTTGAGCTTCTTATTCTCTTCCTTGAGTGCATCACTACTTTTATCTTCCTTGAGTGCAACCTTGTTTCTTTCTTCCTTGAGTTTCTTGTTTTCTTCTTTTAGCTTTTCATTCTCAAGAATCAAGTTACCATCATGATCAAGAGTTTCTAGCACAATGGTGTTGTGGGTTTTGAACTCTTCAAACTCTTTCTTTAGCTTTTCATTGTCATGCTTGAGCTTGACATACTCATCATAGTCATTGCACTCAACCACTTGCTTGCCTTTGCCACTAGATCCTTGCTCAATGCTTTCATCAATAAGATCATCACATGATGTAGCTATATCAATCTTAACAACATCATTAGTGGCATCATGTGGCTCATTGGGTAAAAATTCTTGAGCAATAACAAGGGTATCATGATTAACCTTAAGAGTAGTGTATTCATCTTTTAGCTTGTTATGGCTAGTGATGAGCTCTTTGTGCACCTACTCAAGTTTATCATGTTTATCTTTGAGCTCTTTCTTAGAAGATTTGAGCTCCTTGAGTTTGGATGTCATAGCATCATTTGCTTCTCTAAGCTCAACACTAGCCTTTTCGGCTATCTCACATTTAGCCAAAAGAGAATCATTCTTAATCTCAAGCTTTTTATTTTTTGCTCTAGTCTTTATAATGATCTTAGTGTATTTCTTTAGTAATTTAGCAAGATCATCATAAGTAGGTGACTCATATTCATCATCGCTATCACTATCACTATCATCATTATGAGCATGATCATCACCGCTACTATCATCATCATGTGATACCTTGCGTTCACCCTTGGCCATAAGGCATAGGTGTGTAGAGGATGATGGCGGTGGAGACGGTGAAGATGATAGATCAATAGCAATGGCGGCCACCTTCTTGTTGTCACTTTCATCATCGGATGATCCACTAGATGAATCAATGTCCGTGAGCCAATCACCGACGATGTAAGCCTTCCACTCTTCTTCTTCTTGTGGAAGTCCTTCTTGCCATCTCTCTTCTTGTATGGCTTGTTCTTTTTCTTCTCATCTTCATCTTCATTACTTGAGTCATCTCTCTTGCCCTTGTTCTTATTCTTGAACTTGTCTTTCTTGGGCTTTGTGCATTGGTGAGCTAGATGACCAAGTTCTCCACAATTGTAGCAATCCATCTCGGAGATTGGCTTCCTTCTAGAGCTTGTGAAAAACTTCTTCTTCTTACCATCAAACTTGATGCCACTCTTGTTGAGCTTCTTTAGCATCTTGGCGGTCTTCTTCACCATGAGAGCAAGACTTTCATCATCAACTTCATCTTCACTTGAGCTCTCATACTCAAGTCTTGCTTTGCCCTTCTCTTGGCTAGCCTTGAATGCTAAGTCTTTATCTTTCTTCTTGGTAGAGGATGAGCCATCTTGTGGCATGATGTGCATGTACATCTCATGAGCATTGATCTTTCCCAAGATTTATGTCGGTGTAGCGGTGGAAAGATCACCTTGATGTAGCACGGTCACAATATGCCCATATTTTTCAATGGGGAGGACACTCAAGATCTTTCTTACAACATCGGATGGTTGCATTTGAGTAAGTCCAAGCCCATTGACTTCCTCTACAAGAACATTCAAATGTGAATACATTTCATTAGCACATTCTTTAGGAAGCATTTCAAAAGAGTTGAGCTTTTTCATAACAAGATGATAGCGTTCCTCACGCTCACTCTTAGTTCCCTCATGGAGCGCACAAATATCCAACCATAGTGCATGGGCATCTTTGTGGTTTCTCACCCAATTAAACACATCTTTGTAAAGGTCTCTAAAGATAGTGTTTTGAGCCTTTGCATTCCACTTCTCGTAATTAACCTCATCGTCTTATAGGTTAGTAGCATCCCAAGGTTTTGGGAAGCCTTGTGAGGTGGCTCTAAGTATACCAACATCTAGAGCCTCTAGATACGTCTCCATGTGAATTTTCCAAAAAGGAAAGTCATCTCCCTCAAAGATAGGAGGAGGTCCATCCCCGTGAGATATCTTGCTCTAGGCGGTTATGCCTAAATACGTGAGCACGAGGCTCTGATACCAATTGAAAGGATCAAGATGCCCAAGAGGGGGGGTGAATTAGGCTAATTCTAAATTTTTTTGCAATAATTAAGTCCTATGGTTAGCCCAATTAACCCCTTGTGTCTAGAAAGTGTTCATAATTATTCTACCGTACAAAAGACTTGCAACCTAAGTTCCAATCCTACTCTAGCATGGCAATTCTAAGAATGTAAAGACATGAATTGAATTGCTCAAAGTAAATGCTCAAAGTAAATGCTCAAGGTAAATAGAGAGGAAGGAACGTGGTGATGTTTTGCCGAGGTATCGGAGAGTCGCCACTCCCCACTAGTCCTTGTTGGAGCACCCACACAAGGGTGTAGCTCCCCCTTGATCTGTGCAAGGATCAAGTGCTCTCTACGGGTTGATTCTTTGACACTCTGTCGCGGTGAATCACCCACAACCGCTCACAACTTGAGTTGGGTCACCCACAAGCTCCGCCGGGTGATCACCAAACTCTCAATCACCACCAAATCGTCTAGGTGATGGCGATCACCAAGAGTAACAAGCACGAACTCTCACTTGACCACGACAAGCCTAATGAGAAGGTGGATGCACACTTTGCTACTCTTGATCTTCACTAATGAGGTCTCTCTTTTGGATTCTCAAATCTCAATCACCTCACTAGGACCTTGCTCTTCTTGGCACTCTCTAAGGTGTTTCTCAGCTGTTGGAATGAGCAAAAGTACCCCCACACACGAGTGGAGGTGGTATTTATAACACGGGCTGAAAAACAAACTATTATATGCCTCTGTGGGATGACCAGATGCTCTAGTCAGTATACCCCGAACTCTAGTGTTTATAGTGTGACCAGACGCTGACCAGCATCCGGTCAGCACTGACCGGACGCGTTCGGTCATGATTTTCCCTCTCTAGAACCTTACTGGAGTCGACCGGACACTGGCCCTCAGCGTCCGGTACCATGACCTAGCAGCATCCGGTCACTTCCAGATGCTTTCACCTTGGTCAAATGATCTGACCGGACTCTGAGCCAGCGTCCGGTCACACCAGAGCCAGCGTCCAGTCAGTATTTGACCCTCCATTCACTTTCAGCTCTCGAACATATATTGAATGAAGTTTGCTCCATTGGATCATAGGGCTATTGTGGAGCTACCTAGTGCTAGTTTCAACAAGTGTGCACCACACCTAACTCACTAGACTCACCTAGGTCAAGCTACCCGTTCATACCCCCTTAATAGTATGGCCAAAGTAAAAACAAAGTCCTAAACTACTCTAAGTGTCTCTCCAACTCCAATCAACACTTAGAACTAGTCCATCCTTAACCTTGTCGTCCATCCTTTGAAAACTAAAATGATTTCCATCGTAGGGGCATGACAACCATAATTGCCCAATCGATCTCCATTACCATGACCTAACTCAATTGTTTCTGCAAAACACACATTAGTCACAGTAATCATGTATTGTCATTAATCACTGAAACCCAACTAGGGGCCTAGATGCTTTCACACTCTTCACATTCATTTGATATAGCTTGAAGTTGTGATGAGCGGCATAGGCTAGAAGCATTCGAATTTCTTCAAGTCTTGCCACCGAGGCATATGTTTCTTCAAAGTCCAAGCCCTCTACTTGAGTGAAACCTTGAGCAACCAACCTTGCCTTGTTCCTTGTCACCACTCCATTCTCATCTTGCTTGTTGCGGAAGACCCACTTGGTACCAATGACATTGGTATTGGGTTGTTCCACCAAAGTTCGCACTTAGTTTCTTTTGAAGTTATTGAGCTCTTCTTGCATGGCCATCACCCAATCCGGGTCTCCAAGTGCTTGTTCTACCTTAAGAGGCTCCAAAGAGGAAACAAATAAGTAATATTGGCAAAACTTTGCTAAATGTGAATGAGTTGTTACCCCATTTCGAAGACTCCCAAGGATGTTGTCAATGGGATGATCCCATTATATTGTTTGCCTTTGCCTTGGATGATCAATGGCCTCCTGTCCATCTTCTGGATCTTCATTATCTTCTTGCTCGAATATGGGTTGTAGGTTCTATCCTTAAATCAGAGTTGGACTTGTTGCTGCTGTCAGAGAGAGTGCGGCACCGCCGCTCTGCTGATTTGCAGTAGGGGTCGGCTCCCCCTCAGCATCAGGTACGTCAGTAGAACTTTGTTCATCAGCAGCTTGAGGAACCTCCGCTTCAATGACTTTCTCTTCTTGTGGTCTTATATCACCAATAGCCAATTGCTTGATTGCTTCACATGATGGATCCTCCTTTCCTACAACACTTGAATCAACTTGCTCCACTTAAGAGCCATTAGATTCATCAAATGTCATGTCTGCCGCTATTTCAACTCTCCTAGAGGTTTTGTTGAAAACACGATAGACATGCTCATTTGATCCATAATCAAGAAGAAAACCTTTAACAACTTTAGGTGCAAACTTAGAGGTTTTGAGTTTCTTATTAAGTATGAAATACTTACACCCAAACACTCTAAAATAGGACACCTTTGGTTTGTTACCAGTTAAAAGCTCATATAAAGTTTTCTTTAACTTCTTGTGTAGGTAGAGGCGGTTGATGGCATGGCAAGCGGTGTTTATGGCTTCGCACCAAAAGAGGTCCAACGTCTTGTACTCATCTAGCACTGTCCTTGCCATGTCAATTAGTGTATGATTCTTTCTCTCTACTATACCATTTTGTTGAGGGGTGTATGGAGTTGAGAACTCATGCTTGATGCCTTCTTCATCATGAAACTCCTCAACTTGGGTGTTCTTGAATTCGGTCCCATTGTCGCTTCTCGTTTTCTTGATGGGGAGACCGAACTCCTTTTGAGCTCTTCTAACAAAAGTCTTCACTTTGTCTCTAACTTGACACTTATCAAACAAGAAAAATATCCAAGTGAAACATGAATAATCATCAATAATAACAAGACCATATTTGTTACCTCTGATACTTAGGTAGGCGACCGATCCAAAGAGATCCATGTGTATGAGCTCCAATGGTTACATCGTGGTCATGATGCTCTTTGGTGGGTGAGGTACGCCAACTTACTTTCTAGCTTGACAAGCGCTGCATATCCTATCTTTCTCAAAGTAAACATTTGTTAGCCCAAGGATGTGTTTGTCCTTTTGAAGTTTGGCCAAGTTCCTCATCCCAACATAGGCTAGTTGGCGATGCCAAAGCCACCCCATGCTAGATTTTGCCACTAAACAAGTCTCAAGATTAGTTTTAATTTTGTTAAAATCAACTAGGTAAAGCTAGTTCTTTAAATGACCTGTAAAGACAATAGAGGAATCCTTCCTTCTAAAGACTTCCACACCCTTATCCGTAAAGAGATAATTGAAGCCCATCTCGCATAATTGAGAGACGGACAACAAATTGTAACCTAACGAATCAACATGTAAAATATTTGTAATTGAATGCTCAAGGGTTATAGCAACGTTAACGAGACCAATCACATCACCCTTAGAGTTGTCTCCAAAGAGAATATTTTCATTTGAGTCCATCTTCGGGGTATATGATGAGAACATACTCCTTTCTCTGGTCATATGATTTGTACATCCACTATCAAGCACCCAACTTAACCCACCAGAGGAGTATGCTTGCAAAACAGATTTAGTTGCTTGATTTAGGTCCCCAATTTGACTTGGGGCCTTGCATGTTAGTCACAAGAAATTTAGGAACCCAAATAGAAGTATTTCTATATGTGTTGGCTTCCTTTCCAACATATTTGGCAACCACTTTTCCATAACTGTTGTTCCTTAAAACAAAACATGAAGTCAAGCTTTGTCAAGGTGGTTGAAACTTTGGTTGGTATGCATATTTGTTCATAGTGCCCCACACTAATTCCTTTGGCTTCTGCAGAACCTGTTTCTGCTAGGACACCTTCTTCTTAGGCTTAGTTTGATCAGAAGTAGAATTGGTAACCTTCCCATTTTTGCGGGGAGCGACACAACCGACCTTCATTGCGGTACTGCCGCTCTAGACTGCGGCACTGCCGCTGTCTATGCAGATTGATCTGTACCAACTCATTTCTTCCTCTCAACATTGACACACTCATAGCCATTTATGATCTTTCTTCCAACATGCCACCTAATGCGTCCGGTCACAATTTTGCCGCTCTAGAACCTCTCTGTACTCGACTGGACGTTGCAGTTCTGTGTCCGATCAATTTGCCGCCAGCGTCCGGTTAGTACTGAGTGTGTTGCTGGGATGATGAACAGTGTCATCGGTGCGTCCGATCACTTTTGGTACTCAGCGTCCGATCGCTGCTGCTAACACATGCTGTTGCTGAGCCTCTTGATCAGAGCATCCAGTCGATCACCTTCTAGCATCCGGTCGATCTCCTTCCAGCGTCCGGTCACCACTATGAGCTCGTTTCTTTGCAATCTTGCGTCCGGCTTGGTTCCTATCTTCATGCTTGGACTTTGCTTGATATCTTAGGTCTTCTCTTGTGCTTCTATGGTCTTGCTTAAGGTGTTGATTATCGAATCATCACGTCGCCTTCGTCCAAGTCACGTCTTGCACCCTATTGAACTACAAAACAATCACTTGCAAATTCATTAGTCCAATTTAGTTGTGTTGGTCATCAAACACCAAAATCCAAAGTAAATGGGCATAGGGTCCATTTTCCTTATAATCTCTCACTTTTTGGTGATTGATGACAACACGACCAAAGCAAGCAAATAATAAAAAATTGGAATTTAAAAACTATCTACTTGCTAGGATGCAATATAAAGGGCAAGGTTATATGATACTAAAAAGATACCATTTGTAAGACTAAAAGATACCAATTGTAAAGCTAAAAGGTACTACATGTAAACATCTTTGGAAACTTATATTGCCCTTGCAAATGTCTCCATGTGGTATTATGGATTTGAGCCTTGCTTTTGATCCTACAAATTCTTTCCATTATATAGACTAATCCATAATCCACTATCCTCTCTTTCTCGGACCATTACCACTTGTAGACCATTACCACTTGTAAATTATCATGATCTTGCTTTTGGTCCTATAAATTAATGCTTGCTTTTGGTCCTCTAAATTATCATCCTTTGGAATCAAACATCGAAAAAGAAGACATTAGTAGCACAAGAGAGGGTCAAACTTTGTGATCCATTGTATGTGGAGTGGAATAGGTCACAAAATTTGACTATCACATTACATAGACGAAGCTCCCCCTAAATATATGCATACATATGATGGAGTATGTAGTTTATGCATAATTGGCAAATTAATGCTCAAAGGAGTTTAATCTATATAATGCATGGAGAAAGCATATAAATACCAAAGTGAAATCAACATGATGCTATCGGTTTAGAAATACCACATGTGGAAATCAATTTGATTTATACCACTTGCAATAGATGGTGGATATTTGAAGTATGATGCTTAACCCCAAGGACTCCATTTTCCTTACAATGAGACTACTATACACATGATAAGCTTGAAAATGTGTTAGTCTCAAAGTATCCAACTTGTAGAGTAACCTCTCCCTAACTTTGTGCACACAAGTATGTAATACTTGTAGGAGACATGCACATTGATTTTAGAATCAACAATACCACTTGAAAGATGACATGACATGAATGTGAGAATCATTTTTGAAGATGATATTCTAGAGAAATTATCTATAATTTGGACTTTGGCACATATTAGATGAATAATTGTAAAACAAGCTATGTGTCGTGCTCCTAAACAATTTAAACCATGTAGGTTTGCTCCAAGGGTTAGGAGTGAAACTGAGCAAGCCTACCATAAGATATACCTAGTGTTTGCATGATAAAAGATTAAACATGCAAATGCAAACCTAGACATGAAAAGGAACTAGATGCTAAAGGATACAAATTGTAGGAAATTAAATCTAGTTACCTAACATGGGAAGAGGAATTTGGGTCCATAGTATTCACTAATCCACTTGGCAATGACTTTATCCATAATAATGCATCCCATGAAATGCACCCATAATTTGCCAAGTCTTCAAATTCTCTAAAGTCCATTAGACTTCTCACTTCCCTTTCGGGATCCAAACTTTTTTGGTGCTCTTCATGTTGGAAATGATCTCCTTTGGCACCCAAAAGTGTTTGACCCCATTGTTGGCTTGCTTGTTCACCTTGATGGCCACTATCTTATCATTTTTCTACTTCTTCAAGAGATAAGGTGTGGAGGCTTTCTTATCCACCTTGTTGGTGTAGGTGTTGGAGAGCTTGCTTGTTTGCTTTTTCTCTTTCTTCTTTGCTCCTCTCCCATTCTTCACCTTGCACTCATAGGACTTGTGATCTTCCTTATGGCACACATAGTAAACCACGGTTTGTCCTTCATCAAGCTTTTTCACTCCCTTGACGGTGTTATTTTGATGAAGTTGGGCTTGCTTCGTCTTGCCTTTCACTTGAGTCAAGTCCTTGGTGAGGCGAGCCACTTCTTGCTTGAGTTGCTCATTCTCCTTTGCAACCTCTTGTGTATATATATCTATAATAACTTTCTCAACACAAACTTGGTTGTACAAAGGTGAGTCTAAACATAAATCATTACAAGAAGTAGAGGCATCCTTTTTAGACATGTTAAAGATAAAACTTTTCTTTTTAGGTGCCTTAGTGAGGGTTGTACCGATGGCTTCAAGATTAGCAACTTTATTAGTTAGCTCATCACAATGTTTGCACATGGTTTCCATTTTAGCAAGCAAACTTTTATAAGCATCTTGTGAGCTAGCTAACTTTTCTTTTAATTTGTCATTTTTCTTTACAAGTCGCTCATCATTGATTGTGCATGCATTTGTTGTTGCACTAGCCTGAAGTTGCTCAGTTTTAGTAGATAGTTCAATATTGAGATTAGCAAATGTCTCATATTGTTCAAGCAAAATTTTATATGCTTCTTGTGAACTATCTAACTTTTTTTTTAATTTTTTGAGCTTCTTTTGTTGACTAATGTAAACTTTAGCATAGTTAAGATTTTATTGCACAATTTCATCATAAGAAGGTATTTCATCATCACTATCACTCTCACTAGAGGATGAGCTTTCGTTACCTCGTGCCATAAGGCACACACAAGAAGATCTTGATGATAAGTGCTTGCATCCTCGCCTCTTGTGATGGTTTTCTTCTTTACTTAAAGAATCATCCCATGACCTTATTGATGTGAGGGTTTTGTCTTTGCACGTCTTCTTCTTTGTCTTGGATGTGGGCTTGTTTGGACAAACTTTCACAAAGTTCCCCAACTCGCCGCATCCATAGCATCCTCTGTTTCTTTGCTCATTTCTTTGATTGGTGAAGATGATATCTTGAATTTGGATGGACACACCCTTGACATTGAGCCTTTAGATCATCTTCTCCACCTTGTTGATAAGTTTGATTGATTCTTCATCAAGGTCGGAGGTGGAGGAGGAAGATTGATCATCATCACTTGAATCTTCATCATCGTCATCCTCATCTTCTTCTTCATCTTCACTTGAGAAGCTTGACCTTGAGCTTATCTCAACTTGCTTGCCCTTCATCTTCTTTTTCTTGCTACATGCGAGAGCTTTGTCTTTGCTTGATGAAGAGGCTTCTTCTTGACCCATCTTGCGTGACATTTCGAATGCCACTATCTTACCAATGACTATGGCCGGGGTCATGGTGCTCAAGTCCTCCATGTTGTGAAGGATGGTGATGATGCTTGCATATTTCTTTTGTGGTAGCACGGAGATGATCTTCCTCACGATGTCCGTATCATCTAGCTTTGTTAATCCTATTGAATGGAGCTCATTGATAATTGGATTCAAACGAGAATACAAATCATGAACAAACTCATCATTATTCATTTTAAAGGAATCATAATTTTGTTTAGCTAGACAATGTTTTTGCTCACGGACCTTAGTTGTGCCATCATGGAGCTCTTGGATTTGAACCAAATTTCATGTGCAGTATTTAAAGTGAACACTTGGTTAAACACATCCATGCTAAAAGATTTAAAGAAGCAATTTTTAGCTCTAGCATTGAAATGCATTTCTTTTTCTTCACTCTTTGTGGGTTTATCGAGATTCTTAATGGGTTTCATCCCATCATGAGTGACTCTCCAAACACCCAAGTCTACCGCCTCAAGGTGATAAGCCATTCTAGCTTTATGTTAGGGGAAGTTAGTGCCATCAAAGTGCGGAGGCCTAGAGGTATCCATCCCAACCACTCTAAATAGCGTCGGCTCAACGACGGTTAAGCCAAAGGTCCAAATTGAGCCAACCGGCTCTAATACCACTTGAAGGGGACTGTGACGCCTAAGAGGGGGGGGTGAATTAGGCAACTTAAAATTCTAACTCTAAACTATGGCATCTTTTTCTACCCTTAGCAAAACCTATGCAAAAGATAAACTATCTAAATGTGCAACTACGGTTTTGCTATGCTATCTCTACCGCAAATAGGAGTAATACAAACAATATAAGTGCGAAAGCTAAAGAGCAAGGTAGAGATATGCAAACTCCCCTCGACGACTCCGGTATTTTTACCGAGGTATCGAGAAGCGCGCAAGCTTCCCCCTAGTCCTCGTTGGAGCCCCTCGTAAGGAATTCCTCGCAAGGGCCAAGCTCCCGGTCAGGTAACTCTGTGGATAGCCTCGGGTCTTTCCCATGTGCAAGTGGGTCTCCGGTGTGCCTTCCGGCAAGCCTCTCTCGGATCGCTCCTCGCCATCTTCACTATCAAGCTTCCGGCCGAACCGCCGCAGACCTTGTTCCCTTCGGTACATGGTGGCGGCCACACCACAAACGCGGTTGGTGTGATATCGCAAGACTACAAGCCCCTCCGATATACAACAATGTTGCACGCAAGCACCGAGTGATAAGAGGTATGCAAACCTCACTAAACACTAGGCCTAAACCTAGAGCAAGCGCATAAGCGGTGTTCTAATCAACCTAAGCACTTCGCAAAGCACCTACGCTAATCACCTAGTAAATCACTAAGCACTATGCAAGTAGAGATCACTAAAATGGTGTATCAACACCCTAGATGTCTCCTCAGCTCCACTCAACTCAAATGGCTGGTTGAGGGGTCTATTTATAAGCTCCATTGAGAAAGTAGCCGTTGGGGACGAAATCCCGCTTTTCTGCTACTGACCGGACGCTGCTGTCATCCTGATCGGACGCGTCCGGTCGTCCCGACCGTTAAAGCCACGATCAACTGATCGAACGCTGCTGGCGTCCAGTCACATATCACCGGGCGCGTCCGGTCGCAATTTCGCCGCTCTGGAACCTCTCTGTACTCGATCGGACGCTGTAGTTCTACGTCCGGTCGATTTGCCGCCAGCGTCCGGTCAGTACTGAGTGTGTTGCCGGGATGATGAACAGTGTCATCGGTGCGTCCGGTCACTTTCAGTACTCAGCGTCCGGTCGCTGCTGCTGACGTCTGCTGTTGCTGAGTGTCTTGATCGGAGCGTCCGGTCGATCACCTTCCAATGTCCGGTCACCTCTGTGAGCTCGTTTCTTCGTGATCTTGCGTCCGGCTTGGTTCCTATCTTCATGCTTGAACTTTGCTTGATATCTTGGGTCTTCTCTTGTGTTTTTAGGGTCTTGCTTAAGGTGTTGATCATCGGATCATCACGTCGCCTTCGTCCAAGTCATATCTTGCACCCTATTGAACTACAAAACAATCACTTGCAAATTCATTAATCTAATTTGGTTGTATTGATCATCAAACACCAAAATCCAAAGTAAATGAACGTATGGTACATTTTCCTTACAAATATAATGGCTGACATCGATCGACATGTGGAGTTTGAAACTGGTTGAACTCTACAGAAATCAAGAAACAAAGCCATTCCTAGATAATTCGTGAATGAACACCGAAACTTTAGCCTTACTTCCATAAAGTGTTTCAAGAATTAATAGCGAAACCAAAGCTACCCCATTTCTAAATCTATAGCCATTTGGAGGCACAGTTGGTGGACCATTACCAACCTGTCTATCTGCATTTGGAATCAAGATTGGAGGCTCAGGCAATTAGGTTTCATCGACCTTGCATTGCTTTCTACTACCATCGGCAAAAACTGGCAACAAGAGAATTCATCTTTTGACGACCTCGCTATCTGAAACGACCCTCTGCAGGTAGAAACTAGGAGCATGCTTACTTTATCGTCGAACTAGCAGTCCAATGACCTAGTACGAGTGTTGGGTTGGTCATGTGACTGTTGCTGGATAGCAAATTTGACTACTCTCAGCAGTGGTGAGTTGGGCAGATCTCAACCCAGCCTAGGCACACGTTCGAGTTCCTTCAAATTCGACAACTACTTCGGTCAAGCAAACAAGACCTTTGGTTTGGCTTCACTGTTCACCAATACCGATCACCATCACCTACTGTGTGATGATTTGACAGACCTTTATGGACACCCTCTTCCGACTCAGATACTGGAAAACGTAAAGTATTAGCTAATTCCGCTAACTATAATGTAGCGTCAAAGGTTTAACCAGGAATGGGCCAGGTAGCAGCACAATCCAGTTTTAGCCTCATGTGCCAAGTCAGCCCAACTTTTACGCGATAATAGTATCTCGGCCCAAAATGAGATAGCCAATTAACTCAGTCCAAGTTCGTGCGTGCACCCGTGAGTCCGTGACAGTGTCAGTGTCAGTGTGTGCACTCGGTCTCACTGTCCAAGACCACACGCGGCCAGCAGGCAGCAGGTCATTCCCAACCATTTCTTACGCACCCTTTTCATGTTTCATATACTAGCAGCACGTAAATTGCGTGTATCAACTCCTCAAGAATGGCTTACCTCAGGTTCCATCCCACTATGGAGGAGCTAGCTTCAATCCTGAGGTTCTGCTCGGATGTGACGTCTCGACCCTGCTTATTGCAAAGTCATGCACCAAGCCAGCACTACCTGAGGGAAATAACCAGATACCTCAGTTTGTTATCAGGGTCGATACCTTTGTTCTTCAAAGCTATTTGTTTTCAAACTATTAGACAGAAATTATAGGAGTATTAACCAGCAGCTTTCGAAAAAGAAAATTAACCAATAGCAGGGGAAGGCCAACAAACTGAGTGAGTGCAGCAACGTTACGCTTCGGTGGACAGTGACAACGGGCAATAGCTTGTGATCAACCTACCAACCAGATCCTTGTCACGCGTTTTTACTAGCCACAACCCGCGGGTCGCGGCACCTCCCCGCTCCCGCCATCTCGCCAGCAAAACAGCAGACGCTGTCTGCAAATAGCAAGGAATATATTAGCACGGAAAAGGCAGAACGTGCCCGTTTATGCACGTACAGTATTTATCAAGAAATGTATGCACAGCATTTGTGCAAAACTCCGTAGTATTATTATATATACACTACTACTACATAGCGAAAACACTGGTCCTGTATATGGAGCAGAGTTGCAACCAAAATTAGCATCTGTGAGCTGAGCTGACTGCCTACCCATCCGTACCTGATATGGGTCACCCAAGTGCACCAGACCAGGGCCTGTGCATGCCTTTTCTTCCCTCCATCTAACCACTCCTTGACCCCGGTTTGCGATGTCATGCTGCCGCTCCTCCTCATATACCTCCTCGTCGCTCGTCTTTGTCCTAAGATAGGAATCAAATAATCTTTCCATTGGTTCTCTTCCAAACAGGTGTAGGAAGAGAGAGAGAAAAAGGTACTTGTCTCGCACTTGCCGATTGCTGCGTTCTTCCTCGCAACTTCTCTTTCCCCATCATTTCTTTTTCTCTGAGGTGAGGCTGGGCCTTCGAGCTCGCCAGGAAAAGATTGTGTCACCTGTAGTAGCTGCGGGATGCCTGTCAAAACTCACAACTCATTGATTCTTTTCTTACTCTACTAGGTGTTTGCAGTTTCTGTAGAGAAGGACACGAACCACTCTGCAAAGATGGCACTGGCTCTTAGGCTGCTTCTTGCATTTTTGGTGATCGGATCCTGCATCGCTGCTGACAACATCGACTTGTGGCCGATGCCACAGTCGGTGTCCCATGGAACACAGAAGCTCTACATCAAGAAAGATATCACAATGTCAATGGTGGGAAGCACGTATTCTGATGAGAAATCAATCTTGAAGGACGCCTTCCAGAGGATGGTTGATTTGATCACACTGAACCATGTCGTTGATGGAATAAACCCAAGTTCTTCGGTTCTCACTTGTGTTAATATAGTTGTCCATACACCTGAAGATGAGGTAATCTGCTCGCTTGATCTGATATTTTTATTAGTTCATACAGATTGCAACATCTGTTTATGTTGATACTTTTACTTCAAAAAAGAAAAGAAAATGTTGATACTTTGCACTCGTCATCTTCTGCAGCTTAGCTTTGGGGCAGATGAGTCATATAACTTAACTGTTCCAACAACAGGAGATCCACTGTATGCACAGATCGAGGTTAGTAAAAAGTTCAATGTATAGTTGCATTGTCTAAAAATACATTAGAAGCTTACTCCTATTCCCTCCTTGAAGATGAATTCAGAACTTATTTGCACCATGCAAGCCTTCAGAGTATTTTGTAGCATCTAGCATGCATAATGTCGTCCTAAACCCTCCTAAATAGACCTTTCCCTATTAAATCTCTGAAATACAAATTAACATAATACACCAGATGGACGCTTACAAGAAAAACACAAGTTATGTCTGTAAATAAGTATCATGTAATGTCAACTCCGCTATGAAATGTAAACTCCACAACATATCTATGTTCTACGTGTTATGACATGGGGATTGGGATAAGCTGTAGGTTGCAAGAGTCAAGAGAAAGTGAAACAAATGCAGAAATCGCACTTAGCATTTATGTACACAATGCAAGGCCCTTCAATAGGTATGAATTGATGACACCTTACAATATTTTGTAGGCTCAAACAGTTTTTGGAGCACTTCAAGCCTTGCAGGTAATTACTTCATGTGGTTCATAGAGTTACAAGCAATAAGTGTAAGAAAGATGCCTCACAATCATGCAGTCCAACACTATTTTTTCTAATCCATGCAGACGTTTGGTCAGTTATGTTACTTTGATTTTACATCACAGCTCATTGAACTCAACTCTGCTCCTTGGATAATTACCGACAGACCCAGATTTCCTTACCGGGGATTGCTTATTGGTTAGAACCAGCATTTCCACCTTTTACACATATCAAATGTCAACAATGTGGACGTCCAGTGAGTGATCACAACACCATTAATTTAAGCTTACTTGCAGATACCGCGAGACACTACCTCCCTGTTAAGATAATCAAAGGAGTGATTGATGCAATGGCTTACAGCAAATTGGTAAGTTTGATATTTTGAATTTGCATTAAATTTTAATTGCTTGACCCATAAGTTACAAAAAAGGTTTGAATTTTTATTTTAACTGTCTATGCTTGCTAAATAGTTTCTTATTTGTTACTTGTTTTATTTATTTTGTCACACAGAATGTTCTCCACTGGCATATCGTGGACGAGCAGTCATTTCCCATTGAAATACCTTCATACCCCAAATTGTGGAACGGTTCATACTCTTATTCAGAGAGATATACAATGTCTGATGCTATTGACATTGTACGGTGCGTTCTATTTTCATTATGAATATCACAAAACTTTACAATACCAATATTGTACAAGCATTGAAAATTTGGAGGTAACTGCCTTCAAAACGATGGAACATACTAAAAGAAACTTCACTGAGAGTGAGTAAATTGGTCAAATTGCACTTTGCAGGTATGCTGAAAAGCGAGGTGTAAATGTGTTGGCTGAGATTGATGTTCCTGGCCATGCCCGCTCATGGTAAGAAATTTCATTATGTTCTGAAGTCCAATGTGTTCCAAAATTACAGGAAATCATTTGGAGGGCAAAACCATTTTTTATTGAAGTCATTAAAATTAATCTGTAAGATTTCACAAGTGCAATTTGACTAATATGACAAAATGCAAGGCTGGAATTGTGAAAATTATACCTTTCAGGGGTGTCGGCTACTCATCATTGTGGCCATCAGAAAGTTGCAGAGAACCACTTGATGTCAGTAAAAACTTTACATTTGAAGTCATCGATGGCATTCTTTCAGGTGGTACATCTTAACGATTTTGTTGACAAAATTGAAGTCGCTCCTAAGCTAGTTATTTCAAATGATCACTATTCTGTGGGAATGGCATGAAAGATCAAGCTATAATGAAATGGGAACGCCTATAATGGATAAATTATATGCATTGAATCACTAATTCACTATTGGGTAGAGGCAATAAAAGGAGACTTGAAAGGATGGAATATACCCAAAGACTTAGTCTTAGATAGGAGTGCTTGGAAGACAGCTATTCACGTGCCTGAACCTTGATTGCTTCTGTTGGGTTTCAACTCTAGCCTACCCCAACTTGTTTGGGACTTAAAGGCTTTGTTGTTGTTGTTGTTGTTGTTGTTGTTGTTGTTGCTAGTATTCTACACAGCAAGTCTAACAGAGTTCACAATTTATGTTGTCTTTCAGATTTTAGCAAGATTTTTAAGTTCAAATTTGTTCACTTAGGCGGTGATGAAGTCAATACAAGTAAGAACAACAATTGCGTTTACAACTGATATAGTGCAGTGACCAAACAATAGATCTATCGATCACACATTCATTCTTTTCTCTGAATTTCAGGCTGCTGGACCACAACACCCCATATTGAAGGATGGTATATTTCTATGCGCTAAGTGAAATTACAATTTCACAGCTAACCTGATGTTTTTTATGACTATATGCATTAGTAGAAAATAAATTGGTCATGTTCTTGTACCAGTCAATTAATTCAAGACAATCCTTTTATAGGTTGAAAAATAACCATATGAACGTATCAGACGCATACAGAGATTTTGTATTAAGATCTCAAAAGATAGCGATATCACATGGCTACGACATCATAAACTGGTACCCCCTATTCGACAATTTTGACAGGTTCCAGTAAGTTACTAGCCATTAAAAATTTAACAGACAATGTTTCATGCTTACAGGGAAGAGACATTTAACAGTTTTGGAGACAAATTGGACCCAAAAACCGTGGTGCATAACTGGTATTTACTCACTTTCTGCTTAATTTATGACATGGGGAAGGTTTTACTTGCATCGATAGCACAATGACTCCCAGTTTCACACGATGCTCGCTCTGGAGTTTACAGTTGTTCAGAACATGAAGGGACATAACATTTCAGGGTTATACATATTCAGTGAAATAAAGGGTTTAAATAAAATGGAAAACAAGACCAAACTTGGAGGAACCAGCTTTATATTAAGAAGAAATAAATTAATTAAAGGGTTTTAGATTCAGTTAACATTTTTCATGCAATTTGTACTCCTAAGCTCATCCTGGCTCTTCTTTCTGCTACCAATAGTTAACTGTTAGCAATTTTGCCCATAAATTAATAGGCTTGGAGAAGATGTAGCACCCAAAGTGGTTGCTGCAGGGCATAGGTGTATAGTAAGCAACCAGGATAAGTGGTACCTGGATCACTTGGATGCCTCATGGGAAGGATTTTACATGAATGAGCCCCTAAAAGGTATCAATGATACAAAGCAGCAGCAATTGGTCATTGGTGGTGAGGTTTGCATGTGGGGTGAGGAAATTGATGCCTCAGACATTCAGCAAACAATTTGGCCACGTGCTGCAGCAGCTGCAGGTAACTGATTGAAAAGGTTGAGTGTCCTGATTAATGCCTGATATATTTCAAATTTAATGGATAAAACATTATCCAAACCAGAGTCTTAATTGCAAGCTATAATCACCTATATTATTTAGGGGACATAAATATAGTGTGACACAGTACTCCAATCAGTTAACTTTGAGCAGAAATATGGTATGCTTTGAATGATAAAATTCTACACAGTATATACATCTTCAATATTCATGTTCTCATATAGTATAGTAAGATGTCATCAAAATTCCTAGCATAAAAGGTTAAATATGCATGCTCACTGCTCAGATATGACATTGTTTTTATTATAAAGAAGAGCATACTGCATAGAATAAATTCTCAAAGGCACGCACAATTTAGCATGTTGCTGAACAATGATAGATGACTGCTTTCATAATTTCAGTAGATTCTATATAGCGATTGAGTTGATGTACACCAAAATATTATTTAAGGGCATGATCCACACTAACAGAAGCAGAGTTTACAAGCAACCTTGTAATCTATGGTAGTATATGAAATTTGTATGCCACTCACAAATACTCATCTGCTATGCCAAGGAATGCATGGTTGCACTGCCATCTGTATGAACGATTTTTGACTCACCAATCCTCTTACATTGCATATCCTTGAAGAGAGACTGTGGACTCCGATTGAGAAGCTTGCAAATGACACAAGATTTGTTACATCAAGATTGGCGCGCTTCAGGTGTTTGCTCAACCAAAGAGGAGTAGCTGCTGCACCATTAGCAGGTTATGGTCGTGCATCACCATCAGAACCTGGCCCCTGTGTAAGGCAATAAATGTCCATAGCTAAATGGAAAGGGGTATTCACAGAGGAAAACCTGCCGTTCCTTGACAGAAAAGGATTCGCTCTTACCCCTGTTATATATTCAGCAGAGTGTACGTCAGATAGTTGGTTTAGGGTTGTGTAGAATGTTTCATGTCCTTTTTTGCTCCTCTCCAATCCAATTTCCTCCCGCAATAATTTGGATGCCTATGAAATCTATATGGTGTGGTAATGAAATGTAATAGCTTCATACGGGGTTCACCAATTAGTTGTCACACACACACACACACACACACACACACACAAAAAAAAAAAAAAAAAAAAAAAAAAAACTCACCTCAGAAAACCTGTTTCCAGCCAAAATAAATTTTAACGCAAACAATCAACATATGTGTTGCACATGATCATACTAAAATTGAGGGACGCTCTCACTGCAAACACAAAGATCATTATACTTATAGAGAAGTCGCCCAATATAAGACAAAAAATAACTTTTCCTTGCACATGAGCATACTTAAATTCTAGGACATTTATACTGACAACAAAATAACCACATACTTCTCTACAAATCATGGAAATTTTCATCATAAAATGGAAGCGCATTTGAGTGCACATCAATCATATGAAGAATATCGGTATTTATGGTTCAAACAAATGTTCTATTTATATGCAGCCATGAAATTCCACTGTTCACAAATTTCTAAACTAGGACAGGTTGAGACATACTACCAGTACCAGACATGCTAGTACTTGGTTCCCCATCTTGCTGGCTACATTCATCAGGTTCTTTACCAGATAATTTCTGAAATTTCTCAAAGCATTCCTCCATCCCTGGTATATACAGCTTCATTCTGTCAAAATGCCGAGCAAGATCTAGACCCATCTTCATCCATTTTTTAGCAACAGAATGTTGCCCAAGCCTCCCAGGTAAATATGACTTGTTCCATGCGGTTATTGCAAGCCACCTCCCTTCCTCAAATGGATATTCACCATCTCTGTCCAACCACAATCTGGTAAGCTTGTTGAAATACATCATAGGCTGCATCACTCATGCTACCACTGAAATCCTGGAGACCAGAAAGGCATACTAGTTTTCTGAGGGCAGCACTGATTACCCCATAGTTTGGCGAGTGAGAGGCAAGGGCAGTACTAATGCTGACCTTCAGGAGAAACTCAGCAACCTGGAGGTTTGGTTGGGTGCCTTCAGAAGCCATGTCTCCAAGTACGAGAACATGACCTGGTGTACATGCTTTAGATGCTTGAAAGCTCTTGACTAATTGGAGCTGCTGAGGGTGTGCGCTAGTGTCCAGTCTATTGAGAAACTGGTAGAAGTTGAATGTATGAAGAAAGGGCAGGTTGTTCTCCAATTGATCAGAGGTCACCGGAGCCGAAGGCAGACTCAAGGGTAATAGCTGCAAATCAGTACAAATGAATCAAAAGAATGTCCAAGAAAAACAAATCCAAACACACTGGTATCAGCAACTCTTGATAATTGGCAAGCTCCATGTTTACCTTGCCAGCCCTTCTGAGCATCTCAATGCCCTTTTTAAGGTCAGAGTCTGACAATGGAGACTTGTTTAGTTCTTCAGCCTGGAGCATGCAACTGACACTCATGATCAATGATTTGCAAATCAAGAGAAGGTTAGCATCATCTTCCTCATTACCAGAGCTGAAAAATTCAGCTGCAAGCTCAAAGAATTCAGAGGAATAATCATACTTCTTCTCTTTTACCACCTTTAAAGCCATATTCCATGAACTGACAGCAAACCAATTCAGTTCACGCAGCCCTACAGTCCCCTTTCCCAAAAAAGTTTCCACACCAAGCTCATTCATCCGTAGCTTGGCACGTCTTGAGTACTTCAGAATCTCAGCCTCAGATCCTGGCTCACGAAGGAGGAGAGCTATCAGGTTGCGGAGGACAGTGGCCTCGCTCATTGGCAATGGCTTTCCAGCAGAGTAGAGGCCTAGAAGGAAGGTTAACGAAGCAACTGCCACACGGAAAGACTTGCAGACGATAGCTTCATGAATCGAGAGCGTCAGGAAGTGAGGGTTGAAGTCAACATAGCCCACCATGGTCTTCATCAACTTGATAGCCTCATTATCCTCCTCCTTGTGCAGAAGGATCTTAAACTAGAAAATGCATATGTATTAGTAAAAAAGTGCTAAAACTAAAAATGGAACCCTGTAAAACTGACAGCATGTACAGAACATTACCTTCAGAAAGGCACAGTTGATATTGGGTTCAACCTACAGGTATGCATTGATTCAAGCATAAGAAAGCATCACACAATATCATCTAACAAGGCAACGGGGAGAAAGATCAATACCTTTTCAGCCTCAGTTATGAACTCTTGGGCTCGATCAAGATGACGAAGTACCATATGGCAAAGGCAAAGTACTCGGAAGCATTTTGCAAGCATCGACCTCTCAATCAAATCCGCACCGATCTCGCAGTTGTTTGCATGGAAATGCTCAGAGCCACTGTTCAAAATTACAACTGCCAGCTTCATTAGGTGCACACATTTTCTTACGAAGTACTACTGTATATGAGTTCAGTAGTGTAAGAGAATACAAACCATGTCCATAGCAGTGCATGCATTGTGTCACGCTCATGGGTGTTAGCAGGGCCATTGAACAGCGCAACCACCCTCACATCTGACACGAGCTCAGCAATCGCTCTTGCACGCCCAGCCCCGCCGCCTGCACCCTGAACCACCGTTTTCAACACCCTCACTGCAGCAGCTGCAGCACTGGCGCGGCACCGTGCGGCAAGTGCAACAAGCACTTTAAGTGCAGCATCCAGCCCCGCACTGGCTAGGTACAGCTCGGCTGCCGACACGCACAAGAATTCGGGCGCTTCCTCATTGGCCATGAGCCTACCGAGCTCCCTCTCGGCGTCCACCAATTTACCGCTGCTGAGACACGCACGCAGCGCCATGAACGCAATGCTGGAGTGCTCCTTCCCCAGCCCTGGTGAGGCTCTCGAGACCCTGGTACAGTGCAGGGTGCCTTCGTAGTCGTTGGCTTCGAGACGCTCGGCGGCGAGGAAGCGGAGGCATTGATCCTTAATCACTTGGAGCTTTGGGGTTGCAGGAGTGGATCTCATCTCGGGGTCGTCGGGGAGGCCGCGGCCTTCTCGCAGAGATCAAGCGCTTCGGTTAGGAGGGTCGACGCGTCGATGGCGGGATCCGGGGATTTTGTGGCGAAAGCAGCCTTGCCGAGGAGGTACGCCTCGGCGAGGGCTTTGACCCCCTCAGAAGACGCCGCGGCGAGGGGCTTGGACCGGCTTAGCAACGCGACGGCGAGGGCGTGCTTGCCCTCACTCGACGCCGCGCGCGCGCGAGAGGTTGAGGTCCAGCAGGATGTCCCGATCCTCCTCCGTGTCAGCGGCGCAGACCAGCGGCGTGGCCTTCTCGAAGCAAGCGGAAGCGAGGTCGGCACGGCCGAGGTCAAGCCAGACCAGGCCGGTGCGGTGGAAAAGGGACGCCGCCTTCGCAGTGGCGTTGGGAACGCCTTCCGGGAGGCCGGCGATGAGGAGGAGCTCCGGCGCCGCCTGCCGAATCTCCGTCTCCGCGACCGCGGCCTCGGGGGCCCTCGCAGGGAAGTTGTGGTTGGCGCGGTCGACACACGCGTTCCAGAGGCGGAAGGCGAGGTTCCATACCTTGAGCCTGAACGCCCCGTTGAGACCCGAGGAGGAGGAGGAAGCGGCGGTTGCGAGGTTGGTGAGGAAGCAGCGGGGATCGGCACCGAGCTTCTCCAGGGAAGAGGAATCGGAGGCGTCGAGCGCCTCGACGTCGGCGACGACCCTGTTGAGGTCGGTGAGGAGGGTGGCGTGCGGCGGCGGCGGCCGGTACTCGGGGGAGAGCTGGGAGATCCGGTACTCGGGCGAGAGCTCGGAGATCTTCATGGGGTTTAGGATTCGGCAGCTTCCGATCGAATTGAATTGAGTGGTGATTTCGAGCGAGAAGGGAGGCTAGGTGTGGGGGTGGCGGCAGTGGAGGCTGGAGAAGGAATTCCAGGACGGCAAATGGGGGGAGGGGGAGAATTCGAATTTTGAAATGGTTGGCGAACGCCGACTGCCGGTGCCGGCTCCGTTTTTATACCGGGAGCCTTCTAGAAGATAACTGAACGAATGCGCTGGTTGTCTGGTTGCATCTTCCACTTAGGGCTTCTCCAACGCAGGCCCCGTTTAGATGCAAGCCAAAAACCAAAAATTTTTAAGATTCTCTGTCACATCAAATCTTGCGGTACATGTATGGAGTACTAAATGTAGATGAAAAAAAAACTAATTACACAGTTAGCCGAGAAATCGTGAGACGAATCTTTTAAGCCTAAATAGTTCATAATTGGACAATTTTTGCCAAATAAAAACGAAAGTGCTACAGTAACCGAAAGCTAAAAATTTTCGGAACTAAACGGGGCCGCAGTGAGCTGGCGTGCTGCCCCAACCACCACTTAGGCAGCTGAGTGTTCCATGTCACGGAGATGGTAATCTTGCAGGGTGTCTGCAGGAGAGGCGATCGTCTCATCTGACAAAAAGCAGAGGAAGCAATTGGAGCTAGCATTGCAGTGACGGAGCGGCACGCAGCGGCTCCGACCCTCGGGACCACCGCGATATCTACCACAACAAGTTGGAAACTCTAATCTCTGCGCGCCAATTTCTATTCCCCCGAAGTCGCATCTGCTTCCTTCTTGCTTTTTTTGCCACCGTCGCCGCCGCCACTGCTGCCGCCCATCGATTCGTCCTCCATGCCTCTCCTGCTGCGAAGGAGAGTCACCAAGATGTCGGCATCTCTGTGATCTGACTTTTCGTCCAGCCACCACTCATCGCCGGACTCTGCAGGTTCGTTGGTGTCTAACCCTAGGTGATTTCAGTTATATATGCATTCGTTTCCTTGCCTGACTTGAGTGATTCCCCGTCAAAATCTGTGAATATTTGTTATCTTTCACTAAATTGCAATGGGGTATTGTCGATCTGGTTGTTTTCTAATTTTTTTTGGAAGATTCAAAGAAACCCCAAATGTTGGCTGGACAGATGAATTTGATTAATTGTTTAGTTTGGGCAGGTTCATTCCTTGTGAAAATATGAGATTAGATTACAGTAATATGATGTCCAAATATCAAACTAATCTGTGATTTTTTTTATTATTCATGGTTCCTAAAACTTATAGAACAAAACAACACTTTTTTGGTGTTTGGAATGTCTATTATTGAACTACAGTACATCCATAGGTAGTAGAATATGGCATACTCATGCAGCTCATGCTGTTAATGATTGGTGTTTTTTTTCTTACCATGTATAGCTGTTTGCCTCATACCTTTTCTTACCATGTATAGCTGTTTTTCTAGTGAGTACTGGTAGAGAAAGATGCTATTTTTCTTGAACTGCAACTACAGTAGTAGTACTGAATCATGCTGTCCATTGCTTATGAAACATTTAATCTTTTAGAATTATTATTATTGTTACATACTTCTAACATGATTTATCAAATTTCCTACCTTGTAGTACTGTTGTTTCTTGCTCAATCACAATGGAGTATCGTCCAAGAGGTGGTTTCATGAACTTTCTTCAAGGTGTGGATGGTGCTGCATCCTCAACCTTCGGACCATCCTTGCGCCCACAGCATCCTGCCTACCAAGCGCATCATTTTCCTATGACATATACTAATTTCATGGGACCACCACCACCACCTGGCAATACACACAGCTCCCCATGGGCCTCTGATTCTAGGAGCCCGAGTCTAGCAAACATCGGTTAGCATCGGGTAACAGTCGATGTGGAAGCAACAGATGATGGGGCAAAGGATGTACTACACTCCTGAGAAGGATGTCAGACAGTGGCAGAGCCACATGGTATGCCGGGTATGCACCGGCATACCCGGCAAAACCGGCTGCAAGTGGTATATATATACTATATAATATAGTGTATAGGATGTATTTATAAAAAAGAAAAATGAAAAAGCATACCTGGACACCATCCTTTGATGACGGGAGGCCCATGTAACGCGGCCCACTCGACAAGTGAACCCATACGGTATGCGCGCTCGGAGTCTCAGACTCTGTACACGACTTTTCCGTTTTCTAATTTGAATACGGAGCCACGGAGGAATACACCGTCTGCGCCTGACGCCCCGACCGGGTGAGTCGAGTTGGTGTCGCCCTGGCACCCTGGCCCCTGGTGCCTGCCAGCTGCCGCCCTCCACCCTGCTCTGAATTGGAGGATCACCTCTATTTCTCGCACGTCTCGTCTGCAATATTTACGGTAATTTAATCTTTGCTCTTCAGGTTTTTATAGAAAATTATTGTTTAGCCTTTTGAATGATTGTCTAGTCACTTTCATTGAGCGAGATATTTTTTTAAAGTTGATGAAAATGATATAGTCAAGACATTCATGTCCCTTTGTAAGCGTCGAATAAACCGGTGACAAAAATAACATTGTAAGTCTCCGTTACTCTTTTATGCCTATATTTGAACTATTTATATTGTATTTAGTGGATGGTCTTAATCTAATGCTTAAATTTATCGAATCATATTGTAAAATTTACGATATTACCAAATTGCTAAAATGAATTTACCGAATTATATATCAAAATTTTTAAATGGCATACCCTAAGTTAAAATCCTAGATTCGCCACTGATGTCAGATTGGTAAGCTCCTACTATTGTTGCCCTTACTGAATCTACCAATTGATTCATGCATAATTGCTGCCCTTACTACTGAAAACTTATTTACCACCTCATGTCCATCTTGTTTACTTCATATAGGTTAGTGCATGGATAAACAACTCTACAGATCCTATTGAAAGAAATTCCAAAAAGCTTGCTCGTTATTGGAAGGAGGTTACTGCAGCATACAACCTGACCACACCAAGTGACCGTAAGCGCGATGTGAAGCATACGAAAAACCATTGGTACAAGACTACAAAGAAGGTATCATGTTTCAATGGTTGCTACAATCAACTGGAAGGGACTTATGTGAGTGAGCGGTCTAATGAGCAGTTAATGGAAGAAGCCCTGGAATTGTATCGCAGCAGGTACAAGCACCATTTCACCTACGTGCATTTGTGGAAGATCGTTCGCCATAGTCCAAAGTGGAATGCTCACATTGCAGCTGAATGTCAAGGCACGAAGAGGTCGTGTGATGAGTTAGATGCCAACAGGGTGGCTCCAAATGTGCGTCCAGTGGGCTGCAAGAAAGCTAAGAAAATGAAAGGAACTGCTAATGGGTCTGCAACTACAGTGGTTGAAGAACAACTGGAGAAACTAGTTAATGCTCAGTCAGAGATTACTGAAGGCATAAGTAACATGAAGGATTTCCAAGAACGCATCTCAAATCAGAAGTGGAAGCTGCAAAGTTGACATACATGGCAGCTAAGGAAAACAAGGAATCCAAAGTGTTAGAGAATAACTCAAAGACCATGGAGCACAGGGAAAAAATGATGGATAGGTTTTATGATATGTTGAAGGTGGACACTTCTAAGATGGAGCCATGGGCTAAGAAGGCTCATGTGAGGGCTGTCACTGCTCTGGGAGATGAACTATTTGGTCGAGATGGTAGTGCATAGAGCATTGCTGGAAGCAACTTTTTGGAAGGAAGGATGAGGACAAATATTTATGTAATGAATATATATAAATAATTTATTTATGTTCTTTGTGGAACTGGTTGTCTGTGTTGTAATCAGACCACAGAAATGTGGAATTCAGAGCCTATGTTGTAATCAGACCACGTAAATGTGGAATTTAGAACGTTTTGAATTGTGCCATTTATGTAAAAGGGCGTACCCAGTGCAGAGAGCTCCCGCTCTGTGCGGGGTCTGGGGAAGGGTGTCAGTGGCAAGCCTTACCCTCGCATGTGCAATGCGAGGAGACCGCAACTCGAACCCGGGACCTTCCGGTCACAGGCGGTAAGACTCTATCGCTTGCACCAGGCCCGCCCTTCGAATTGTGCCATTTATGTGTTTTCTATTAAAATGTGAACTGGTTGCCTGAGTGGGATTGATGGGTTTTTTCTGCTCATTTTGATGTCCTTTGCATGTGTGATGAGTTAGATGCCAACAGGGTGGCTCAAGACACATCGTGGAGTATAAGAACTAAACACAGTGCATACATGAGGCAATAATTGTCTTAGAAATAACAGGTACATATGAATCTCTTACAAATCTGTTCCATCTCGTGCATACACGAGGCAATAATTATCTTAGAAAATAACTGTTACACGTGAATCTCTTACAACAACTCTAATAAAAAGTTCAAGAACACAAAGTCAGGACATGATATTGGTATGATCCCCATATCGTGCCCAAATATGTTGAACCAAATCCTTTTTTAGCTGAGTATGAATGGTTCGATCATGGATTTCAGCATCTTTTTCAACCACTTTGGAGAATTGAGGTATAGACCCGACATGAATTTGTGGTGCTGTAGCAGTAGATGATCCAGCGGCATCATTCAAATCTGGGAAATCTTCAACCATATCCTTCTTGTCCTCAACTATCATGTTATGTAGTATGACACATGCTTGCATTATGTTTGAAATATCTGCTTGGTACCATAGGTGTGATGGTTCAGCCACAATTTTGAAACGTTGTTTAAGGACTCCAAATGCTCGCTCCACATCCTTTCTTGCCCCTTCTTGCCTTTCTGCATACAACTTATCTTTCGCTGTTTGAGGTTCTTTGATACTCTTCACAAATGCAGCCCATTGTGGATATATCCCATTGTTAGATAGTACCCAATGTTGTACTTTTTCCCATTGACATAATACTCAACTTGAGGATCACACCCTTGAAGCCTTTCAGTGAACAGGGGTGATTGATTAATGACATTTATGTCATTGTTTGCCCCGGCAACCCCAAAGAAGGCATGCCATATCCACAAGTATTGGGAAGCGACGGCCTCAAGGATTATTGTGGGGGCTCCATTGCCACGAGTGTATTGTCCCCTCCATGCAACTGGACAATTTTTCCATTTCCAATGCATACAATCCAAGCTTCCTAACATTCCAGGAAATCCACGACCCTCACCAATGTCTAGTAGAGGCTGCTGCACATCATCAGTATTGGGCCTTCACAGATATCTTTCTCCAAACTTGGCAATCACCCCTTCAGCAAATTGTTCAAGACATAATAAAGTTGTGGAAGCACCAATCTTGATATACTCATCAGTTTGATCAGCGGGGATGCCATACGCCAACATATGAATTGCGGTTGTGCATTTCTGCAATGGAGATAAGCCAAGAGCTTCCACAATTCATAGAAATAGGGGTCTTCTCATGTGGTACCTTGTACGAAACTTGTTCTCAGGGTAGCGAGGATTCTCAGAGAAGTAATCTGCTATGAGAATTTGGTTGCATACTTCACGGTTTCTTTCTATGTACCTCCTGGTGCACTATTGACGCCTAGGTTGTGGAGCTCCCATTGTTGCCTGGATGTTGGAGGCTATCTGTCTAACAATGTTGTTGAGATTGTTCTATAGCCCAACATAGTCATCCATTGTGAACACCTCGGTTGGGTCGATAATTCCATCATCTGACTCATCTGAGCTTGTGTTTGGCATGCCTAAAAAGGACCGACATGAATCTGATTAGTACCATGATGATATAATCAAATTGCATCTCTACAGATTTTTTTGAGGGATGCATCTGTAGAAACTGTAGCACACTAAATCTAACAATTTACTAGTTTCAATCATTGATATATATATAGGAAAAGGACTACAATTTCCACAACAATATGGCACATAATGATGCCACTGCAGTTCTTAAAGAAAAATGAAAATCATGACTGTCAGTGTCGTCGCCATTTTCAACATGTCATCGAGGCATTGAATGTTTGATAAGTGAAGTGACCTTTATACTCTAAGCCATAGATCGATTAATAAATAATCTAATTTCTCACAGGAACTTAACCCAAAATTGTAAAGAAATCCAAACCCTATTTTACCAAGAACAGCTACGAACTAACCTGACAATCCACCAAAGATACAGGGTCGATTTCATGGGGTAGTAGCGCAAATAGACTTGGTGCGAATCCGATTAGCCAAAGCCCAGAGCGATTGGTGGTGGTGCTTTGCTTCAATTTGTAGAGACCTGGGAAGGGACGGCACTGCGGCGGCGCAGATGGCAGAAGGGCGAATAGCTGAAGAAGAATGAGACCGGTACGTACATGGAGACGGACGAACAGCCGAAGAGGAATAAAGAGGAGGTGACGAACGTCCTAGGCCAGGCGAGCAAGCACGGCACTTGCAGCACGCGTTGGGAGCTTTGGTAGCCCAAATCATCAAATGCCTATGTGGCCTGGACCTTTAGGCATGAGGCATACAGAAGTTGTGGCCTGCGTTGGCCTTGCCCTTAAAAATGCTCCCAAATTCCAAAGCCAAATTTGCTCAATCCACTAATGTGTTTTTACTGGCTGCATCAATGTTTTAACGCTTTGCTTTTATTTTATTTTTATTTAGGGACGAACGACACTATGTTTATATTGGTATAGCAAAAAAAGAAGCAAATACAAAATTATGACCCAGAAATGGAAACAAAAAAACAACTATGGGCTACTTTGGCAGCCCGTTTCCCCGGGGGGATCCCCGCGTTTTCCCTAGGCTAGTCGCCCCGTCCAATCTCCCCTGGGCCAAATTTTTGCGCACTTTGGCAGCCCACCCACCCGAGGGTCGTAGCCCGCTTCCCTTCTTTTTCCACGCGGAAGGAATCCACGACTCGTGAGGCCGGGAGGGTTTCCCCGTGGCGACCGCTCGGGAGCCGCGCAGCTTCCTCCGCTCGCGCAGGTCTTCTCGTCGCGAGGCCGTCACCGCCTCGGCATCCCGTCACCGCTGCCACTCCGCCTTCTCATCGCTTCGGTCATGCCAACGGTGAGACCGCCTCATCCTACATCTCTGTGCCTCCCGCTAGGGTTTTGGATTTCTTGATCCGCTCTTCTCACAGACTATCCCACTAGGGTGGTGAGGTGGTCGCGGCTGATTAGGACTTCGGCGCCGAGCAACATGACATGGGAACCGAAAGCTGGGCGCTCTAGGGAGCAGGGTGCGAGATCTGAGGGCGTCGTCGCCTCTGTGCTTTCTGCTGTTGCTTCGGTAAGGACTCCGCATACTCCCTCTCTGGGTATTTTATTTTTGTGCATTTGTATTGCGGGATTGGTTAGTGTCAGCATGAGATGACAGTTGCTGTGGAGGGGAGATTGTAATTGCTGTGGGGAGGAGGGATATAATATATTAGCCTAGTAGATAAATTAGCCTAGCATGGAGCTGTTGAATTATACATTGGATGTTCTTTCTTGCGTGCTGGAGCTCTTGAGACAAAATCTATGTTGCTATTTAAATTGCATTCACTCCTGACTCAGAGTTACTTGAATAGATGTTCCTGAGTCCTTACCACTTTAGGTTTGTCCTAAATTAAACTTCTTTATATTTAACAAAGTTTATTGAAAAAATACACTTGCTTCTATAATATTGATTTTCACCATTAATTATGTCTTGATAGTGGTGCATTTATTTGGTGCTCTAGATGTTAATATATTTTTCCTAAAAACTGAGCTAGGCAAATTTGACCCTATGGTTTGCAAAAGAGGGAGTAGTGCAATTAAACATGCAAAGCCAACACCGTACCTAGGTTCTGAATCAGAAGGATCTAAAGGATTATTGTCTACTTTGTGCCATGTTTGTTAACTTTTACTCTCGTTGACACTGGTGTGCTGGTACTAAGTTGGAAGGGTAATTAGATCGGTTGCCAAAGTCAGCAAATTCATTACGACTCTTGGTTATGATTTTCTTTAGCACCTACTGGTGCAGCGTTTCTACTTTTCTGATGAAGCTAGGCTCAAAACCTTGCATTGAGGTGCACATAGCTCAGTTCTCAAGTGCATACGACTCTAGGCAGTTACCGTTGGGGGTACATGAACATGGACCAGGTTGCAATGTAGGACAGATGCCTTTAGCCTAGCACCATCCTGTCTAAAATATGACAGATAGTATTATAAGCAGTTCGTCTCTGTATGAATGCATGATAGGTCTCGCCTACTCGGCATGAGATCTTAAGCAGAGTGTGCCTTTTTTTAATTTGATGGCAGCGTGGGATCTTAAGCAGAGTTTGTTTTTTAATTCCAGTGGCGTCCATACTCATCAATCACTCAATCTAATAATTTGCTTGCTAAATCTCAGACAAGTGCTTGCTAAATCTCTCCGACTAATAAGGGCATGATGCTTTTGCAGGAGTGATTTTCTGCTGCGTCTTGGGACGGGGTGACTGGTGTCAGGTTAGTTCCCCCCACTATTGCCTGCTGCATCTGTTGTTTTTTGCTCTATGCTGGTGTACACTGATTCCTGCTGCATTAGAACTAATGAAATTTCCTGGATACTCTTCTGGATTTCTCACTAGCAGTTTTTTCCTGCTTTCTAGTCTATCGGTATGGCTGTATCTTGAAGTGTTCCTCTGACTATATTGTTCTCTTTAGCATTTTTTAGTAATAAGTTAAAAAGATTAATGCAAGTTTTTTCATGAGATGGTCTGAGAAAAATCTAAGCTTTCCTCACAATAGCTCTAGGTTGTTAGCTTATGATAGCCCCTGACTTTTATTTTAGGGCATATATGAAACTTCACTCTGAAATAATTGTATATGCTAACCATTCCTCTGAAATAATTGTATATGAAACTTCACCGGTTCATGATATGAAATTATAATCCTTGTTTCATTGTTAGTGCTAGTTTAAGCTATGTGTTGCTAAATTGAACAAGCTATGCAGGTACATTGTTAGTGCTAGTTTAGGCACTTTCATTTTTCTTGTCTAAACTGCAGCTCGATTCTAGTCCTATGTTCTGTTTCAGTTCAGAGCAAGCAACCTACTATTGTCCATTCAGCAATAGCTTGTTCTGCACAACTGAACTTCCTTTTTTTGTTCTGATCTGAATTCTTGACAGCAACCTGATGCTCATCTGCTACTATGTTTGTGTTATCATGGAACGTTAGTACATTTGTGTTCATGTAAGCTAGTGCTGATAGGCCCCTCAGGCTTCTGGGCTTCTAGCGTCTAAATATATATACCGAGCAGTTTAGTTTTGTGGGTGCATGTGTTCATATTAGGTCATTCATTGTGTCAGCGTGTTCATATTACTTTACTCTGATAAGTGATAACACTGTTAAACTATGTTTAGTTATAGTTATTGTAGTACAACAGAATTTTGGCTGTGCTAATGGCTTTCCTTATGTTAACTGCAGAGCTCTGGGTCACAGCAATGCACGATTTGAGAAGCCTTTGTGTCACTAATCTCTCTGTTTGGGTTTTGATATATCTGGATGTATGAAGATGAACATACGTCCATCTATAATCTTCTGGATGTTTTAAGTGCCTATATGAGAAGCTTCTAGAAAGGGAATGAAAGCCATGATTTTCAGTGTCAAAGTTCTTGTTAAAGAGACTCATTACGATTTATTTTGGATTATCTGTCTCGATGTGTTGATGGAGATGACTGTTTATGATGTGGTGATGATGTACTCCCTCCGTCCTGTAATATAGTATATTCTAGCATTTAAAATTTGTCCTCAAATATAATGCATTCTAGAGGATAAAAACCAATTTTACATAAAATACTTTTCATTTATCAATCAATCACCATTAATCACGTTGATGATAGCGTCTAGTTAGAAAATAAAATGAGGGTACATGCGTCTTTTATATTCTCTCTTAATTTGTCTTAAAATTCTTAGAATGCACTGTATTATAGAACAGATGGAGTATTAGCTTGTTTCGATTAGGTTTAGCATTTTGCATTTTATATATGTATCATATCTTACCTCGTGGATATCTAAAATAGACTTTGACTAGTTTGTGCGTAACTTAATAACTTTCTGGGACATGCCTTCCAAATAGCAGCAGGAAAACTTCCCCACACGTGGAATCTCCCCATGTGATTGGAGAGGGATTGCATTGTCCACAAAAATCCCTCCCCTCCGATCACTTCCTAGGGTTAATTACCCTATCGTTGCCAAAGTAGCCCTAAATGGTAACCACGTCCCGTGATAACTCAACCATGCTAATCGCTCCGTGCAAAAACTTTGTTAGAAGCTGGCCTGAGTTGATGAATAAAATGTGATAGCGTATCACTCAAATCTAACCAAAAAAGAAACATGGCCAATTAATAATTGACATTGTGATTTTAAAAGTACAAATTTCAAAATTTTGTTAGAAGCTAGCCTAAGTCCTACATTTAGTTTAGGCCAAACTCCTAAGCACACGCCATGAGAAACCGTTGGTCGTCTGGTCCCTCACCGGTCGTTGCACTCACACATTCAGGACGGCATTGCACTGCACCGTCTAGTGGTGAGCGAGCCTTGTTTGTATCTCATCCAAAGAGCTCCCATGCTGAGGTTACATGTAATCCCTCTGCCCTCGCCCCATCCCTAGGGATGCACCAGCACACCGTTGTGTGCTGCAGTGCTGCACTGCATCGGTTCTTCATGGGCTCTTTCCTCGTGGGGCCATCCACAACTCATCATCACCATGCGGTGCCTCCAGAATAATAAGTTGTCGTAGCCTTTGAAATTTGGGTGAATACCCTCGATTATTGTCTAGTAGTCTCTGATTGTGGTGTTTACTTGGGATTATTGAGGCGTATGTGATAAATCTTCCAATGTTTTCTACTTCTCCTAACTTTGGTGTCGCTCTATCTACTAGTACACATTGGTTGGCTTGCCATGTTTCCTTTAACCATTTTGTTGTGCCGTTAATTAGTGAAATCAAATTTCTTTGTAGTCCCTCTTGTGTGCTCTACTTGCTTTTGTTAACCCTCAGCGTGGGATCTTCTGGTATTTAGCCGAGTTTTTTCAACGGAAAGTTTTGAAACTTGAAATTCTGGCTCTACCGTACCGCTGCAACCCACGTAGCACAAGCATCACATTGGATTATTTGGCACACTCTTATGTGATGATTGATGAGTCATCTGGACGAAGGCTTGATTGAGCAATACACCCTAGTGTCCATGGTGCCATGTATAATTACACTCCATTCAAGTAAAGGAGGTGGAGCTGAATTGGGCATTTTGAAATTAGAGGAACAAAGGTGACCTCATGCAAAAAGCATATACAATGCACCAAACTATGATATATTTTTGTTTTGCCATTCATAATATGGAAGGATGGGTTCACTTAAGAAGCTTTACACCGTGGTCATCATAATTACATTGTAGGATCATACTCATATGTATATAGAATACATATTTCTTGTAAGTTGTAACATGTATTCACTTAGTTGCCTCAGAGATATTGGGCATTTTGTTCATGTGCTAGATTGGACCTAGTTATATGTACATACATTCTGTTATATGTGCTTTGTCTTGGTCTTGCTACTATCGGATTTCCTTCATAATCTTCCTTTTTTGAGATTATATAGTACAACATAGACGCTCAAAACGCACATACACTCACCCCTAAGAACGCACACATAATGTCATAAAATTTTATAGTTCATATGAGCATACTCGGTGAAGGTAAGGTGCATGCTATTGCGGTTATATTACAAAGAACTAGTGTAAGCAAGCTTGTCCATTGCAAGTAGATGCATCTAGGGAGGATTTGAAATTGAAATTCTGGTTTCAAAATACACTTTGAACTAGAATTGATAGAAGAAAAGCTATTGCTAAACGCTAAAACATTATTGTTAATCTCTTCTTATGCCCATTTATGGGTGGTCCAATCTCGGGTATCCACGGCGCAAGACATGGGCCGTACCGCAAGGGATGGTCCAGCCCACAAGATGAAGACTTGCAGCTCACGGCACTGCTCGGCGCACGCTGCAAGCCACCCTAGCGATATCCTGAAGATAGCATAGGATCTGTTAGGATATGCCGAATGCTTGATTTCTTGTAAAGATTGTACCTTACCCGATTAAACTTAAACTTGATCGGCATGTAACCCTACCCCCCAGGCTATATAAGGCGGGTAGGGGATCCCCTCAAAACACATTCAATCATTACGATAGCCAATACAAACCAACAGGACACACGACTAGGGTTTTATGCCACGCTAACGGCCTGAGCCTGTCTAAACTCGTGTCCCTATTTGCCATCTCGTTCCTGTACATGCGCACCCCTCCGTACAATCTACCACCGTGGGCATACCCTTCGGTGGACTGCCAATGATATTCTATTGACAGTTGGTGCATTGGGTAAGGGTGTGCGTGTTGTTCCCATGGCAAACCAAATGGTGCGTCTTCCAAGCTCTCCGTTCTCCCCCAAGCCTAGCCAATCCTTCATAGTCAGATCCGTCTCCTGGGTCATCAACACCAACGGTGATGGGGAGATCGTCGAGCTGGTGTAGGATAATCCTGCGCCGATCATGCCATCACTTGCGTTAGCAGATCCGATCCTGGAACCTATTCTAGGGTCACCTTCCTCGCTGAAAGCTTGCCGATCGGCGCCACATCAGCCGAGGAAGCTGATTGATCAAGATAACCTGATCGCATCTATAGATCGGGTCGACAAGGGCTTAACCGAGTGCTTGTCGCTCGTGGAGTCGGTCTTAGATCAGTCTCCCTACGACAATGAGTTTCCACCGCTCCAACACTTCCAGGCAGTTAGTGCTAAGCGCTATGCTCAGCCACGCCGTCCAAGGTGGCAAGATACAGATCTAAGCATCACGGCGACTCCAAAAGGGCGTATAATATAACGCCGACCATTCTCCAGATCTAAAAGGACCTTGATGTCGCCTAGAGGGGGTGAATAGGCGCTTCTGAAAATTAACATCAAATAAAACTTGTAGCAGATTAGTAGAGTGCACGACATTGCTGCTCTAATATTGCAGCACTGCCTCACTCAAAATGCAGCACTGCCGCGCCCTTGCAGACAGCTCAACACAAGCTATGTCGAGAACTCAAATTTTGGAGATGTGCTTGGAGATGTCCAGTGGCAAGTCCACTGAGTACCTGCACTCACAAACATGCACAACCAAGTAGATCGAGTGGAACACAAATAATGCAATTCAAAGCACAAGAGACAAGACACACGATTTTTCTCGTGGTTCAGCTCGTCACTAAGGCTTTCCTATGTCCACGTTGTTGAGGAAGCCACTAAGGCTTGGGCTTTGCAACTCTTATCCTTGTTCTCAAGTCAAGAGAGTGAACTCTTGAGGTGGGGGGTTTCCACTAGATCAATGGGTAATACAAACTTTTTCGTGGCTTACCATAAGTACGGAAGCTCGTCGGGCGACGCCTAGCTGTTGAGGAGGCTTCACCCCCAAGAGTAACAAATGTGCAGTGAATTATTGACGAAGCCCGAGAAGTGCTCAAGGTTTTGCTTGCTCTAGTCAACTCTCTAACACTTAATCACACACTAATCACTCACTTTCACAAAGAGAGGGGTTAGAGAGAGCTCTCCCAAGGCTTGAGAAGGGTTTAGAATGTTCAGAACATCAGTAGCCTCAGCAGGAGATGTGGGATGGGTATTTATACTCACCCCACAAAAACTAGCCATTGCAGTTCAAAAAATAGCCAATATGACCCGTGGCACTACCGCGGTGCAGCACTGCTGTGAAAATTCATGGCACTGCCGTAGCTCTGAAAAACAACATAGGTCACCTCATGGAAAACACCATAACTTTTTACTTCGAACTTTGTTTTTAGTGATCTTGGACTTTTTGGAAAGCTTGTTTCGAGGTCTATCCAGCCCAGCCAAGAACAAGCCCCAAGATCAACAAGTGCAGGTATTGTGCTATGCTAAGTGTTTTCTCATGTTAGCACTTGGGTTCGGTTAGTTTGAGCACTTGAGACTTGTCTATGATTCGTATTGCATCCCCCTTGATAGTACATCATATCTATACTCAAGATCAAGAGAATATAACCATTTTAACCACTTGAGTCTTCAATGTATTCATATGCCATTTCTTCTCAATATCACTTCATAAGGGGTTGCAATCTTCTTTATCTCATCTCTTCGAGGAAACATACCTTGAGCATGTGACTTGAACCATTTCCATATATATGAGTTCACCTCATGGCCTCAAGTCATTTCTACTAATGATTTGACCATCAACACAATATGACTCCTCATAGCTCTATTAGTTCCTTGACTTAATGCAAGTACTCTCTTCTTTGCCTTAGCCATGGTACCTCGGTCCTCAAGCCATTGCTTGACCTTCACCTTTGCTTAGTCCCTTGAAGCCCTTTCCTTACTATCTTCACCCTATTGAGCCATACTTAAGTCACATTATATTAAGCATCCATTGAAAAGCCATTTCTTTAATATTATAATCCTTTCTTAAATATCTTCTGGATGTGAATGTTGAGATCAATAAAGCTTCAATTGGATTCACATGGATTGAGATATATGAATCAACATCAATATGGTCAAGCCAATTCACAATTCCTTATGTCCTCTTCATTTTGGCTTGACACTCCTAACACTCACTTCAATATTTATCTTCATACTTCTAGCTTGATCAAATCAATGCAAAGTTTACAAATCTTTATCCATACAAGCAAACCAACATAGAGACCGACTTATATCCAATATGAGTTGTGTCCTTTGTCATTTAACCTTTGCTTGGTATTTTTTCACTTATGCATTCTTGACTCATTCTTTAATCATTGATCAAAGCTAATCCACTATCAAACTCTTCTTGTTAATGCAAAGCAAGCCATTATTGAGACCAATCCAAAATCATCAACTCATGTCTCACTTACCATTTGCCAAATATGCTTACTTTCTCACAGTGACGAAGCTAGAAAAAATTTAGGAGGGGCTGAACAAAAGAATAGAGGTTTTTTTATCTTCTCTTAACCTTAGCCCCTCCTACCTAATACATGTATGCATAAAATTTCAAGGGAGAACATAAAAAAACTCCACGTGCTCAGGATGGGTAGGGGGGCTAAAGCCCCTCTAGCCCCACCGCTGGCTACGTCCCTGCTTTCTCATGATACTATGATATCCCACAACATAGAAGTCATTTCATCAACTCTATTTGTATTGTTGTCTTTTTCTTGAACTATATTGCTTCCATGATCTTCCAACACAATAATACATAATTTTAGCCTTGATTTGAACATTATGTGGAATATCATCAAGTTTGCCTTCTTGTTGAACCTATATACACTTCTCATTCCACAATCCACAAGTGTATGCAATAAACTCAATTTCCTATTTAATACGTAACAAACTTGCTAGACCTTTAATGGTGTTGTCATTCAATTCACCAAAACCCACTAAAGGGCTAGATACACTTACAAGATTCGATCTGCCTAAGGCCGATCAAATAGCTCCAGTTGAGAATGCCATGGTGGCCCACCCTTTTGGGCTAGTTAATGAGGCCACTATTTATCAAGAGGCCATGTGAGATCGTTACGTCGACCAGATCAGTCATATCTACCCGCTCACCAAGCCTGATCCGCCTAAGGCTGATTAGTTTGCACCAGCCATCAACATGGTGTAGATTCATCAGCTCAGCGAAGATTCCCTGCTTCCCATCTTGGAGGAAGATCCAGAGGCAGAATCGAAAGGCTCCACCAAGACCGTCACTGAAACCGTCACCGAGACCATCACCGACACCTCTATCATCCCCCGGTGTTTCCCCGAGGAGCTTTTCATGATCAGCTGCGATAGCACCACCTAAAATAGTGAGACCAACTCCCAGCGTGCCGCTCGAGAGGGAAGGAACGCTAACCACGCCAAACGCTACATAGAAGAAGCAAATGCCGCAGCCGATCAGCAAGGAGGTCAACGCGTCGCTCGCAATCTCGTTGAAGAGTTCCTTCAAGTTGACGGACACGATGTCCAACCGACACTGAGCACCAACCTCACCATGGCCATGAATGAGCTGGCTAGGATCTAGCAGATGCCAGAAAATCACTAAGGCCACAACGATGCTTAAAGCAGCGGTGGTCCAAGTCAACGAATTTTGCAGAAATGAAGCTTCGTCTTTCTCCACAGCATCAAACCAATCTACGGATCCATGGTGGGACCGCTCCAATCATCAAGGAGGAAGTCGTTTTCAAGGCGGTGGCCCCTATCTCCAAAGGGGTCAAGAGGCAACCACCTCATCAATCCCAACCAACCGCCATAGTACACCAACCTTACTCCAACTAGGAGGTCAACTAACCTGCTGGCGATGTTCGCGGGCATCTCAACAACCTCCATGATGTTCGCCATCGCATCGAGAGGCAGCGCAACTCGCGCCATGAAGAAGAGATTGCTCATCGATAGGAGTACGACGCCAAATGGGGAAACCCCGACGCCGCTCTTCAGCCGATTGAGCCATCCAACTCTAGCAATGCCACCGCACCTACCGCTGGCACGAGTTTGTATCTATGAGGGGCACATAGAGGGCCTTAATAAGGAGCCAACAGAAGTTTTGAGAGGGGGCCTAGGCCCCTGCTCAGCTTAGCATAGGTCTATGGTCCACCCCAGACATTAGGGAACAACACACCAGTAAACTCCTTTGATAGTGATGTTCCCTTGAAGAAACTAGGATGATATGTGGCAAATATTGTTCTATGCTGCATGGTTAAGTTGTGTATATTGTTTGCTCAAACCTAAGTAATTATGTTGGTGCTCGTTGCTTTGTTGTTCACTGTACATCCGTATGCATGTAAAGCAACGTGTTTAAGTGCACTTTGTTTAGGATTAAACATACTTTAACACGCAATGAGGCAAAGGATATTATATATTTGCCACATAAAGTTCATATTTGTCAAACATGGGGCACTTGGACATTTCTATTTCTTGCATCTGTGTTTTTTTTAGAATAACATGATTGCATTTTTTTTATATTTCGCATAACAAAATCATGAAGCTTACTTGGTGGTGACTAATGATACAAAGGTGGCATCCTATGGAGAATTCAGAAGAAGTTAGGAAGGATGGAATAAAAGGATCATACAGTGTGGATGTTGACATTCCTGCTAATGATTGGATAAATGTCACCAAGTTCTATGATGTGCTAATTTTCAAGACTTGACACTGGTGAGTTTGTTTTACCCAAATGAAGTCTTTCTTTTTGCATACTAGTAAAGTGAAAAGACCATTTCTTGTTTAGGTGGAGGCAATGGGATTGTTCAAATGTTTCTTATAGTAGTACGGTTCTGGCTCTCAGCTTCATATTTATGTCATGTTCATTCATAAAAGGGTCTTTCTTAAAGAAGAACGACCTTCAGTTATTTTCACCTATTTTTGTTAATTTTCTTGACGAATATGTTTGGTCATGAACATACCAATTTTTCATTATTGTTCCTATTGTAATGCTTTACACATTTCTCCATGTTAGGTGGCTGGTTGTTTCGGGCTAAAAAAATACCGCCCATGACCGTCCCATTGGATGACTTAGGCCCACACATCTAAACTGCCTCTTCCCCGACCTCATTAGGTCGGGGCCAAGAGTGGGGTCTCCGACCTTGCCCCTTAGGTCAGAGCAAGGCCAAAGGCTCTATAGGTCGGTCGCCCATGGTGGGATTGTTGGGCAAGATAGACCCATAGGAGATAGGTCGGGGGCGCCTTTCCTCCACCAGCATGGTACTAAATAGCGGTTGTAGCGGCCACTATAGCACCCGCAATAGCAGTAGCGGTCTCCTACCATTACCGCTATGATGTAGTGGATTAGATTTAGCAAGTTGGAACTTAGCGGTCGCTATTTGAGTTATCGAGCCGCTATAGCAGTCCACAATTCTATCATAGCATGGTATGCAACAAAAAAAACACTTAGGACATGCATGTGGTTTAATTGACCATGAGAACGATGATGTTGCTACTTTTTAACAATAATAACCAATGGTGATCTCATGAACTATTTATGGCTCTCATAATCTATTTCTTTATAAACTCTAATATAGATGACTTATATGTAATTTGTAGAACACTATTTTTTCTTAATTTAAGTATAGAAGACATTAGTTTTTTAGTATAGTTAAATTGTCTATTTATACCCATTATCCATGATATATATGTTTAAATTTATATGTAATTATCATATGCCACTTGGCGTCTACAATAGCGCTCTCTATCCGCGATCTGCTACCTCGACACCCGCTACCAACCCGCAATACGCTATTTAGTACCTTGGGCGCCAGAGATCTTTCGAGCCTCTTCTCGTACTTGATGCTGCTTGCTGGGCCTCGGGGATGGCCCAAAGGTTATCTTATGGGCCTAGTGAGGTACCCTGGTTTTCACCCCTGACAATATGTAAATGGGTCTCAATTTAGCACATACTCTTTTGTGTCAAGCATATGCTCTTTTGTAAATGTAAACTTAAAATAATGTTAAGCTCTCAATTTACAACAAAATATTTGTAGAATATTAAGCTCTCAATCTAGAGCAAATATCTGCAAAATTTGTTCTTTTGTATACCATCTTATTTACTTGGCAAACAACTTGAAGTAATATATGTGGATTGTGCTAAATCCTATAGCCCTTCACGGCCCCTTGAATAGCTCAAATGAGTTGCTGCTTGTACCTAGCTATGATCACCGCATGGCAACCCAACCGGCAACCCAAGTATCCAACCCTGCACACCCCAATCAGGCCAACCCAACCCTAGGCCAACCAATAGGCTTGCCTGTCACTCGAACACTTGGGAATGATGGTACATGTGCCAAAATATAAGTAAACCTATCATTTGTCGTTAGATAGGAACGATCGATGTTGATCTCGCTCCGCTTCTCCAAACCCTATTACCATACCCGCCCCAATTCATCCCTCTTGCACCACTGCCACCAGTTACAAGCCCCCCACAACACCTCCAGCTCTCCAGAATGGATCTTGTTGTTGTTGATCAACATCGGTTAGCCTGAGGGAAGGAGGAGCATCGAAGCCATGGTTGTCATCACCAACCTTGACGACGATCACCTCATGCAGCGGCGGTGGCGGGTGCTGAAGGCAGTGGTCTCCACCTTGACGACAGCGATCGTGCATTAGCAATGGCGGCAGTTGGAACAAACATGCTCCATGCTAGGACAGAGATGGTGGCATCTGCAGCCAAGGCCACTAGAGGATATGGCCTTCGCCCCAACGGCAACGGACCCAAATCAGTGGTGACAGCCTCTAAAGCAGACGCGCTCCACCCCTACGGTAGCATCGTGGAGGCGACAGAGCTGATACCCTTAGAATTGATGGATCTACCTAATACCCTGCTCTCAGAAGTCATCCTCTACCTTCCACTGAAGGAGCCAATCATCACGTTGGTACTCTCCCTTCGGTACCACTACTTATGGTAGTCACATATCACTTTGTCGTGTCCAATTTGGCACATCCCTTCTGTTACTAGAGTGCTCAATGAGATGAGTCACACCTCTCTTTACAACATTGAGAACTTCTCTCTCATCATAGAGTATACTTTGGCCGAGGGTCAATTGAAGTTGTTCATATAGTATGCCAACCGCTGTCTCGTCCAGCACCTTTGTGTCGTTGTTTGCCTTATTGTCTTTAATTTCACTCTGCCACTCACAAATCCATTTCTTGAGTCGCTATTTCTTGAAGGAATCTATGTCTGGCATCGCTTCTGTCATGATGATAGAAAGTCATTCGACTTGCTTGGGTTTATCCGATTGGATAGTGTCACTATGACCCACAACACCTTCAGTAGGTTGTTGAATGTATCGCCAAACTGCATACCCTAGACATTCGCAGATGCACACTTAAGGTTACACATACTTCTCGAATGTCTCATTGTCTGAACCTTAGGAGAGTTACCATTGCTCACTCTGAAGAAACCACCATATTGCAGGCTAAAATTGCCCCTCGGCTTGAGTCATTTTGTTACTACAATGATTTTCTTCCAGATGGTTTTGTTCTCCAAGTATCTGATGTTCTTAGCTATATCTTTGCTTCAAGAAAAAGTTTTAAGGAGCCCAAGTCTGTTCGACAAACCGTGCTTTGCACTCCCTAATGATCTTACTACACTGTTCGACAAACCGTGCTTTGCACTCCTTAACGATCTTACTGCACTGAAAGTCCTCATAATTCATAGCAGAACTCTCCAGGTACATAGTTAACACGCTAATTTTATATATTAGAGATCTGTTGTATTATTTTTCGCTCAACTGCTCTTAAAATGTGTTGTTTCATGTTGCAATTGCTAATTTTCACTTGCTGCTGTAAATTATAAGCTACTGAATTTGAAGAATACTACAGAATTACAATTATTGGTGTTTGGTTTGGACAGTGAGGACTTGGGCCATATTTATCTATGCTTTCTTGAAGCGGTGCAAGTGTCCTAATATGAAGAGGATATTTATGCAGGTTGCAATATTCATTCTACACAGAGTCACAAAGTTCTGATGATAGTTAAATTATTTTTCATACTTCTAATGGCAATTTACATTTATAGACCCATGAGAAGAACATGGTTGGTGCAGCTGATGATATTCCTGAAGATGAGCCACAATGTGACCTCATAAAAGTTGTCGTCACAAAATTCATGTTGGTGTGGAACACCGAACATGAGAGAGAGGAAGAGAGTGAGAGGAAGAGAGCCAACTGAGAGAGGAGCCAAATGCCCCCTCCTCTCTTCCCTTTTATAGGGGAGGTTTTCATTAATTCCCCTGATGGGGCTTGTATTTACAAAAGGCCTCGAGGGGGCTAAAAATGGAACCTAAACATTATGTTACAAGCCCCTTAGCTATGTAATTGGACCTTAAAAACACTAATAGGGTCCCTAACATATAATACACCCCCAATAGTAGACCCTCAATTATTCAGCTTTAATTGAAAGTAGAAGACCCAATAGCTGAATACAACAAAGTGTGGCCTAATTACAACTTAGACCCCGACACATGGCTCTCATCTATATAGAGAGCCTAGGGAAAATTTATCTTTAGCTAGTCTTTGGTGTGAATCTTTGCTCGAACCTCCACGACCCTGTCTTTGGTAGCTTGCTCCTTCGTATGATCGTGAGCCCTTGATGCCTTCCTTTCATAATTGAGCCTACGTCAAAGACATTGATGTAGTCGAAGTGGGCGAAGTAGTCGACATAGGCGAGGTAATTATAGATGATCACGACACGTCTTCAAGCTTTCACTCATGGGCGCTAGGCAAAGCTTTTTGTCTTTGAGCGGATTGCTTGTGCAATGCACTCCTTGCCAGCCCCTCTTGGCTGGAGCTCGTGAGAAATTTTTTCGTGTGCTTGAAGTAAACGACGTAGGTGTGGTGATGTCATAGATGGAGATCCCCCCACTCCAATTGACGGCAAAGTCGAAGTCGAAGATGTTGATGGTGATCTCCCCGCTCCAAATTGATGGCGAAGTTGAAGACAAAGATGTCGATGGCGATCCCTCCACTCCAAAATGTTGGCAAAGGCAAAGTCAAATATGCCAATGGCAATCCCCTGCTCTAAAATGTTGGCAAAGGCGAACTCAATGATGTCAAAGTTGGTGGCGAAACCCCTTACCAAAATGTCGGTGAAAGTGGTGTTATTGATTGCCAAAGTCGATGGCGAAGCCCCATGCTGATATGTTGGCGAAGGTGTAGTTGATGATGACGAAGTAGGTGGCAAAACCCCTCACCGATAGGTTGCCGTAGGTGGTGTCGTGTTAGCTGAAGTCGGTGGTGAGGCTACTCACTGATATGTTTGCAAGGGCATTGTTTGTGAGTCGAAAACGGTGGTAGGGCCCTTTGTCAAAAATGTTGGGTTGGTTGGTGTCGAGTTTGCCAAAGTCAGCGGCGAAGCCCCTCGCCAAAATGTTAGCGAAGGCATAGTTGATGACTCTGGAGTCGATGGCAAAGCCTCTCGCCATAACTCAACCAAAGCCTCGAATTGCGGGTCGCTGAACTTTCAATAGCGAAGTGGGAGAGCGAACGCGAGAGCGAAAGATAGAATTCCTTGAGAGAGTGCCCTGATGGGATCCGGTGCTTTAGTGTTGTATGGTCGTTTTGGTGTCTTATCATATTCTTTTTATGGGAGCGAAATGGTCGAGCGGTAGTGAATAGAACCCCTCGGCTTTTTCAGATTACTTTGGTGTCGGCCCCGTCCCTTTTGGAGGAGAGGGGCGAGGAGTCATGCAATGAGCCTCTCGATGCTTTTAGATTACTTTGGCGATGACCCAATACCTTTTGAGGCGAAGAGGATAGAAGCGGCGAAATGAGCCCCTCGGTGTTTTTAGATTACTTTCACGCTAACCGTACCTTTTGAGGTGATGGGGCGATGAGTCACGAAATGATCCCCTCGGCGTTTTTAGATTATTTGGCACCAACCCCATACCTTTTGATGTGAGGATGATAGAAGCGGCGAAATGAGCCCCTTGACGCCTTTAGATTACTTTCACACCGACCCATATCTTTTGAGGTGAGGGACGAGAAGTCACGAAATGAGCCCCTTAACGCTTTTAGATTACTTCGGCTCCAACCCCATACCTTTTGAGGTGAGGGGGTAGAAGTGGAGAAATGAGCCCCTCAGCGTTTTTAGATTACTTTAGCGCCGACCCGTACCTTTTGGACATAGAGTCACGAATTGAGCCCCTCGACTTTTTTAGATTACTTTGGCCCCATACCTTTTGAGGCGAGGGGAATGGAAGAGGCAAAATGAGCCCCTTAGCTCTTTTATATTACTTTCGTGCTTACCCTACCTTTTTAGGTGAGGATGCGAGGAGTCAGGTAATGAACCCCTTAGCATTTTTAGATTACTTTGACACCTATCTAATACTTTTGAGGCGGCGGGGCTAAGAGCCGCGAAATAAGACCTCGGTGCTTTATGATTAGTTTGGCTGCCGTACATTCTCAGAGTCGCAAAATAAGTCCCTCGACCTTTTTAAATTGCGGCTGCGTTATTATTACAAGCAAGCGGCACCGCCAGCCCATGAAGCCCACACTGACCAGTCAGCCCAGCAGCAGATACGCAACCCAGCCCATCGGAAATTTGGACGGCCATCTCGTCTCCAACCTGAGCCTGGTCGCCTGCGGACTCGACACCGGCGGGCGGCGGCTCCAACGCAGCTGACCGCTCCACCACTGAAACCACCCCTCCCTCCTCCCGCAATCCCGCCTACCAATCACAGCCCTGCTTCGTCCCACGGGCCCCGCGTCCCAAGGCCGACGCCTGGCCCCGCCTGCTCTTTGCCTTCGCTGTGCCGCTGCAACAGTTCTTCATGGGCTCATCATTCTGTGCGGGTGCGGCCATCCGCAGTTCAGCGTCGCCGTGCCGTGTCTCCTGGGTAAGTTGCCCTAGCCATTGAAATACGATACAGAGACCTCGAGATTAATATGGTGTCTGATTGTGATGTGTTTGCTGCAACAGTATTTTGCTAGCGCTTACTGTCTGGGGCTCGTACGAACACAGGTTCGGTCTGTTTGGGTGTGAGGTTGAGGGTTCCCCCGTTCCTCCTTTTCTTTTTTGATGCTCTAGTCTGTTCCAAGTCGTTTATCACTGACTCGGTGATCTGTAACCTGCACTACGAAGGTTGCGTGTGTAATTCTCTTTCTCTTAACGAAACATGCGCCACGACATGTTCGTGAAAAAAATAGGTCTTGCAATTTTTGTAGCACAGTAACTTTTTTGTCGCTCTATTATACATTGGTTGCCATGTGTCCGTTGTCTTATGTGATTAATCGATAAGTCCAAATTTAACTTTGATCACGCATTTGTGTTCTACTTTTGTTGGAAGCATTTTTGTATTTAGCCAGTCAGTTTTCAGCCCAAGATATGTTGAAATCCTAGCTTTTCCACTGCAAATCCAAGCTGAAAAACTGGCATTACATATGATTATTTTTACATGGGTTATTTGGAGAATGCTTGATTGAGCCAGCGTCTTCCAACCCAGTATCCACAGTTCACACTGCCATCAGAGTACATGTGGTTCAATTAAAGCTTTAAAGCAGATGGAATAAATTTGAGCATTTTGAAAGTAGAGGGACAATAGTGATCTGGTGGCACAAGTAGAACAAACAAATGACCCCACCTTTGTTTCCTAAATCATTTTAAGGATTGGTTCATGTAAGGGGGCTTCACACTACAGTAATCAAAATTACATTATAGGATCACACTCATATATAAAACGTATTTCCCCTGACCTGTTCACTTAGTTGGCTCATAGGAAAAGAATTTCACACTCTCTGAACCTTCAGAAAGAACTTCAAGGTACCTTGGAACTGGCGGCATTTCAACATCTATCACCACTTCCAGAATTTTGACAACTTCCCCCATTGTTGGTCTGGAGCTTTCATTACCTTGAACGCACCAGCAAGCAACCTTGCATGCTCTTTCTAGCTCCCTTTCATTTACATCATTGACCAATTCTCTGCCCAACAGTGACTGTACTTCTCCTTCATGAAGCTTTCTCACAACCAGCACTAGAAAAAATGTTGTCATGCTTGTGTCTTTGTGCTCCAGATTCCTCCTTCCTGAAATGATCTCGAAAAGCGTCATTCCGTAGCTGAAAACATCTGCCTTTGTTGTGATGGCTTCACCACTTATCCATTCTGGTGCAAGATATCCAACGGTTCCTCTCATAGATGTTAGAACTCTGCTAAAATCTCGACCAAATAGCTTCGCCAATCCAAAGTCTGCCACTTTAGGAACAAATGAAGCATCCAGCAATATGTTTTATGGTTTGATATTGTAGTGTATGATGCAATCCCGGCACTCCTCATGCAGATAAGCCAAACCCTTGGCAATCCCTACAGCTATTTGATATCTTATTTTCCAACTTAAAGTGGTACAGCTACTAGCAAACAAATGTTTATCGAGGGAGTCACTGGGCATATACTCATAGACGAGCAATCTCTTCACTCCTTCAGAACAAAACCCAAGCAGCCGAATCAAGTTCATGTGATGAATATTTCCTATGGTGCTCACCTCTACCCTGAATTGCTTGTCCCCTTGATGAAAGCCCTCGAGCTTTTTTACTGCCACTGTAGTGGCGTTGTAAGACATAATCTGCTGCTGATATCTCTCTCTCTTGCTGCAGCAGAGTTGGCATTTGGTCAGCTCGGCTGTCCAGTCTCTACTGCTGTAGCAGTATGGCAATAGGCCACCTTTGGTACATTAGTTGGCAGCTATTACATCAGCCATGTCTTGGTAGTGGGTTGATCTAAGCTTTATACTGCTAGTACTAGGAGTAGTTGGTATACCTTAGGAGTAGGTAGTTGGTGTACTCACCAATCACTATGTACCTGGTAGAGGTACTAGCACTTGTATATATATCACACCTAAGGCAATGCAAAAGAGCAGTTCAGTTTGCCACATTCAGAAGCAGAGCTTTCGACCAGGGCTAGGCTTGTGTTGTGTGTGTTCTTGAGCTCAATCTCTTCTTTTACCTCTAGCTATAGTGAGTGAGTGTGCTGGTAAGCTTACTGCTTACCTATGCAGGCAGCAAGGGATCAACAAGTGGTATCGGAGCCGTACAAGCGTCATCGCTGGACTAACCGCTGGCGATGACGGACGGCTCGGAGATGAGCGACAACAGTCGCTGTTGTGGCTGTCCAGCCACGACAGGAGGTCGTCGTGCGCACGGTGCGGGAGGTCAGCGGCACCAGTTGGCCGACGCTGACTCGCACCAACTATGGCGAGTGGGCGGTGACCATGAAGGTCAAGCTCAGAGCCCGACGGCTCTGGAATGCCATTGACAAGGGCACCAACAACGAAGAAGACGACATGTCAACGTTGGAGGTTATCCTCGCTGCTATGCCAGCGGAGTACAGGGAGCCGTTGGGGGCGAAGAACTCTGCTAAAGAGGCGTGGGAGACCATTGCTGCGATGCGCGTCGGCTCCGACCGCGCAAAGAAGGCGACGGCCCAGCTGCTGAAGCAGGAGTACGCCAACCTCAAGTTCAAGGATGGTGAGTCGGTGGAGGACTTTTCTCTCCGCCTGTAGTCGCTCATCAGCAAGCTGAGGAGCCACGGCGTCACCATCGACGAAGAAGAGACAGTCTCCAAGTACCTTCACTCCGTGCCGGTGAAGTACATTCAGATCGCTCTCTCCATAGAGACGATGCTGGACTTGTCCACCCTCACCATTGAGGATGTGACAGGCCGTCTACGGGTGGTGGACTAGCGCATGGAGCAGGCCACAGCAACGACGGACAACGACAAGCTGCTGCTGACAGAGGAGGAGTGGGCTGCCCGGATGAAGGAGAAGAAGTCCGGGGAAGCCTCCTCCAGCCGCGGTGGCGATGGCAAGCGCCGCGACAAGGCTTCTTCGGAGAAGAAGAAGAAGAAGGTCGACCCCAACGCCTGCCGGCGCTGCGGGAAGACGGGCCATTGGACAAAGGAGTGCCCAAATCGCAAGCAGGAGAAGAAGGCTGAGGCTCATTTAGCGCAGGTTGATGAGGATGATGAGGCCACTCTCTTGATGGCGACGTTCTGTGCACTGCGCGACGTTGAGGCCAAGGAGAAGGGAGAGGTGATGGCAGTGGAAGGGCACGACAAGGCTTTGAAGGCTGTCAACCTCGACGAACCGTGCGCCCAAGTCCACCTCGGACGTGTGGATGGTGAGCAGGAGCAACGGTGGTACCTGGATTCCGGCGCCAGCTACCACATGACGGGCTCAAAGGAAGCCTTCTCTGAGCTTGACGGCAACGTGACCGGCACGTTGAAGTTCGGTGACGGCTCAAGAGTGGCGATCTGAGGGCGCGGCACCATCATCTTCAAGTGCCAAAACGGCGAGCAACGCGCGCTGACGGATGTATATTACATCCCGCAGCTGCGTTCAAGCATCATCAGCCTTTGCCAGGTGGATGAGCGCGGCAGTGAGGTACTGATCAAGGATGGCGCTCTCAGGATCAGGGACCGGGAGCAGCGGCTTCTTGCCAAGGTGCAGAGGTCTCGGAACCGGCTGTACCTGCTCGACTTGAAGGCGGAGCAGCCCATCTGCTTGGCTGCACGGGACACGGAGGAGCCGTTGCTATGGCATGCCCGGTATGGCCATCTCAGCTTCGACGCTTTTGGTCGGCTGGAGAAGATGGTGACTGAGCTGCCTCATATCGAGCACGCAGGCGAGCTGTGTGACAGCTGCCTGGTCGGAAAGCAAAGAAGGCTGTCGTTCTCGAAGACGGCGAAGTACCGTGCGGCAGAGGCCCTCGAGCTGGTCCATGGTGACCTCTGCGGGTCGATCACGCCGGCGACGCACGGCGGGCTCAAGTACTTCATCTTGCTGGTGCATGACTGCAGCCGGTTCATGTGGATGTAGCTTCTGACCAGCAAGACCGAGGCAGCGGAAGTGGTCAAGAAGTTCAAGGCGCACACGGAGGCGGAGAGCGGCAAGAAGCTGCACGTGCTGCGGACTGATCGTGGCGGCGAATTCACTTCGGTGGAGTTCGCTGCGTAAAACGGGTCAGGGTATGGTGCGACACCATACCGCGCCGTACTCGCCACAACAGAATGGCGTGGTGGAGCAGTGGAACCAGACGGTGGTCGGCATGGCTCGATCCATGATGAAGGCCAAAAACATGCCGGCAAAGTTCTGGGGAGAGGTGGTGACCACGGCGGTGTTCATCATCAACCGCGCGCCCACTAAGGCCCTAAAGAGCAAGACGCCGTTCGAGGCTTGGCATGGACGCAAGCCGAATGTGTCCTTCCTCAGGACATTTGGCTGCATTGGCTATGTGAAGAACACCAAGCCTCACCTTGGCAAGCTGGAAGACAGGAGCACACCAATGGTGCTCCTGGGCTATGAGAAGGGCACCAAGGCGTATCGGCTCTATGATCCCAAGAGAGGCAAGGTGATGATCTCTAGGGATGTGGTGTTCGATGAGATGGTGGCATGGGACTGGGAGGGTCCGGGCATGGGGAAAGCTGGCAGCTTGAGCAACACCTTCGTCGTCGAACACTTAGTCATCCATAGTGGTGGAGACGCTGGAGAAGAGGTGCCGACCACCCCAGGAGTGGTGTCGAGCAGTCCAGCAGCATTGCCGACCACTCCAGAGGGGGTGCCGAGCAATTCAGCAACAGTGCCGAGCGCTCCAGCAGTGGAGCCGACCACTCTAGGAGTGGTGCCGACCGCTCCAGCAGTAGATCCGACCACTCCGGCAGTGGTGCCGAGCAGTCCAGCAGCGATGCCGACCACTCCGGCAAAACAAGGAGGCCATGGACCACCGATCGAGTTCACCTCTCCACCCACCGACATCGACGAGTACGTGGATGCTTTCTACGACGGCAAGGAGGTCCGGTTCAGGCGGGTGGACAACAACGTCGGCGAAGGGGGAGCTCCTGGGTTGACCAGTCGTTTTCTCGACGACCCAGAGCTGCTCATTGTTAGTGCAGAGGAGACACCGACGTTTGCAGTGGCTGAATGCGACGATAATTGACGCCGGACGATGTTGGAAGAGATGAAGGCCATCGAGGACAATGGGACATGGGAGCTGGTGGATCCACCGGTGGGCTGCAGGCCGATCAGGTTGAAGTGGGTCTACAAGGTGAAGCGGGACGAGCGCGGCGCCATTGTCAAGTACAAGGCTTGGCTCGTCGCCCGTGGCTTCGTGCAGCGTGAGGGCATCGAATTCGAGGAAGTCTTTGCTCCGGTGGCGCGAATGGAGTCCGTTCGCTTGCTGTTGGCCATGGCAGCAGCGAAGGATTGGCGCGTCCACCACCTCGACATCGAGTCTGCGTTCCTCAACGGCGAGCTCGCGGAGACGGTCTTCGTCAAGCAAGCTCCGGGCTTCGCCATCAAGGGCGTTGAGCACAAGGTGCTCAAGCTGCGCAAGGCGCTCTACGGGCTCCGGCAGGCCCCTCGGTCGTGGAACGCTAAGCTCGACGCCACCTTGGGCGAGCTTGGGTTCACTCGCTGCGCCACAAAGCACGCGCTGTACACGCGGCGACGGGGGAAGAAGGAGCTCGTCGTCGGCGTGTATGTGGACGGCTTGATCGTCACTAGAGCGTGGGCGGAGGACATCGACGACTTCAAGCGCGAGATGGCTGCTCATTTCAAAATGAGCGATCTCGGCGCTCTCTCCTACTACCTCGGCATTGAGATGAAGCAGGGGATGGAGCACATCTCCCTGGACCAGCGCGCCTATGCGGAGAAGCTGTTGGAGCACAGCGGCATGGCGGAGTGCAAGCCGTGCGCAACTCCAATGGAGGAGCGGCTGAAGCTGTCCAAGCACAGCGTGGCGGCGAAGGTGGACGCGACACGCTACCGGAGCATCGTCGGCGGGCTGCGCTACCTCACGCATACTCGGCCGGACATCACGTTCGCGGTCGGGTATGTCAGTCGCTTCATGGAGGACCCACGCGAGGATCACTGGACGACTGTGAAGAGGCTGCTGCGCTGCGTCAAGGGGACGCTCGATCAAGCGATCATCTTCCCCAAGAGTGGCGGCAAGGGTGGGCTGCGGCTCACGGTCTTCAGTGAGGCATCGCCCAAGGCAAAGGAAGGTGAGCCGGAGCTCACTGTTTTCAGCGACGCAGACATGGCGGGCAACATCGACGGGCGACGGAGCACCTCCGGCGTGCTCGTCTTCCTTAGAGCGGCCCCCATTGCTTGGCAGTCACTGAAGCAAAAGATCGTGGCGCTGTCGACGTGCGAGGCGGAGTACGTCGCAGCAGCCATGGCGGTGTGCCAGGCTGTCTGGCTGCGCCGGCTGCTGGGCGAGCTGACCGGTGAGGAAGCTCACCCGCCAGCTCTGATGGTGGACAAACAGCCCGCCATCGCCCTCGCCAAGAACCTTGTCCTCCACGATCGGAGCAAGCACATTGACATCAAGTTCCACTTCCTCCGGGACTACATCGATGGAGGGCAGATCGTCATCGAGTTCGTCGAGACTAGCAGACAGCTCGCTGACATCCTTACCAAGTCACTCGGGCGCCTGCGGTTCATGAAGCTGAAGAAGATGATTGGCATGGATGAGGTCAAGACATCGGGTTAGCAACAGGATTAGGGGAAGAATTGTAAGACATAATCTGTTGCTGATATCTCTCTCTCTCTTGCTGCAGCAGAGTTGGCATTTGATCAGCTCGGCTATCCAGTCTCTACTGCTATAGCAGTATGGCAATATGCCACCTCTAGTACATTAGTTAGTAGCTATTACATCAGCCATGTCTTGGTAGTGGGCTGATCTAAGCTTTGTACTGCTAGTACTAGGAGTAGTTAGTGTACTTTAGGAGTAGGTAGTTGGTGTACTCACCAATCACTATGTACCTGGTAGAGGTACTAGCACTTGTATATATATCACACCTAAGGCAATGCAAAAGAGCAGTTCAGTTTGTCACATTCAGAAGCAGAGCTTCGGCCAGGGCTGGGCTTGTGCTGTGTGTGTGTTCTTGAGCTCAATCTCTTCTTCTACCTCTAGCCATAGTGAGTGAGTGTGCTGGTAAGCTTACTGCTTACCTGTGCAGGGCAGCAAGGGACCAACAGGCGTCTGATCCAACCCCTTTGAACACAGAGCCGAAAGACCCTGCACCCAACTGCTCTGAGAAGTTCCTAGTTAGGCGTTGCAAATCACTGTATTTGAATCTGATCAAAGATCCATCACCCTGATTTAAACCATTTATTGTTGTCGTTCTTCTGCGAAGAAAATATAAAATGGCCAATACAGAACTTAGAACAAAAATTCCACCAATGATCATCCCAATAAACAACTTATTGTTTCCTGAGTAGGGTAGTTTTGATGCAGGCACTCTAATAAAGATATTATCACTTGATCCAGCAATATTGTCTTGCAGATTCATCAAATGGTTGTACCAAACCAAGCAAGTGACACTATGAGAGTAAGCTGTGCAAGAGAAGTTTTTCAGGCAAATTAACTCACAGTCATGAACATTGGTTGCATCTATGTTGTGTGCATTATCTGGAAACTTAACACTATTAATAGCATAGAATCTATCTTGCTCCACCTTCTCTGAGCCATTGTTGCCACACTGCAGTGGGATGTTTCGCCTACAGCCTGCTGTCTGGTCATCTAGTTTCCAGTTGTTTGGGTGATTCTCACTGAAGCCCTTGAGGCAACTGCATGGTGACGCATCATTCTCACTACATGTGCTGTATTCCCCACACACACCATAAACACTGCACTTGGATTTTGGTTTCGTGAAAGAATTTGTCCATGCTTGTTGTGCCTGTGCCCATACCAAAGTCTGAAACAGACCTGACACATCAATAATTGTTCTTGTAAATATTAATGCATCATCCTTAATATTGTATGTGAAATATGCCTCCTCATCATTGTCAACAAACTGGAACATAAACCTTGAGCTGGGATAGGGATTGAGAGGTGACATCTCCGGCACACCACTGAATCTATTATTAATCCAGTTGCCAGTAGTCCAGTACACTACTGATCTATTCCATTGGAGAATATATTGCAGTGAGCCATTAGGATCTAACTGAATGGAGAACATCCCCTGTGCTGGGTCACCACGGTCTTTCCAAGAGATCATCCGTTTGATGATGCCAGTTTTCTTGTTACGACTGAGCTTGTTTCCTGGGAGCCATGTGTCTGTGAAATCATCAAAACTTTGCCATAACACAGCAGAGGTATTAGCCTCATGTCGGACTACAAGATTCCCATTGCCGAGGAGCACAACCACTGTGGAACTAGCAGCTGTGTTGTTCTTGATATTGGTAGACCAGAGGGGAGATTTAGAATGGTTTAGTAGAAGAACCAAATTGCCATCATCTGAGACAGTTAGGCTTGATAGGAGTGGATCAGAGACTGGTTTCTCTCTGTTTGCCACCCACACTACAGTCTGTTCTGGGATTTTATTGTACCAGATGCCTATGTACCACTTTCCGCTTGATGTTTCAGCTGCAAAAAATAAGAGAAGTCAGATCATAAGACTAAAAAAAGGCTAACTCATTACATTCTGATTCTGATTCTGATTCTAATATTGTGTTGTTTTGCAGTAGTGATAAGGTTGGAACTTGGATTGAAAATTCTATACTGCTTCTCTACTGATCACTTTCTGAAAAAGAACAAATCCCTAATGAATATCACATTCTGTTCATTTTTATATCACAGAAACATGAGTGCTTTTCTTTTAAAAAACAGTACTCACCTGCAGGTTGGAAGAATCCCAATGCAAAATTGCCGTTCTGAGAGATAAGCTTCTGGTCCCCGGAGAGCTGCTGGTTCGCAGTGAGGGAATCAGTGACATGCAATGGAGATGGTTGGAGAGAAAGTTGCAGTAAAAGTAAGGATAAGGCGCATGAAGAAAACCAGGTAGCCATACTAAAGGAAAAAAGAAGAGCCCTCAAGGTTAGGAAGATACTTGTTGTGAACTCACAGTTCACAAGCACACTGGCTCTGGGTGTTTATATGTGCAACATCTACTCATGTTAGTCGCAGCATTGATCTGACTTTTGTATGTATTCCTTGTCTTCTCTAGGGAAATCTTGTGCCGTGACGCCCTCCCGATGTTGAAGCCGTTATTTAGAAGAGGCCCTTGGTTGGATGCCCATTTCAGTCAACAATACCATACCATATTCTGAACAACCATTAGCAAATCAAGGTTTATTATGATATATGCAAGCTGATTTGTATTGTGTCTGTATTCTCCAACGTTGAGAATGGTTGAATACTTGAATTGGTTAAGGGGAAGTTGGGGCCTGGAGGCGATCGGCAGCGATTGATGTCTAAAATCAGCAGCACTCTGTTTGAACCGTGTAAGGAAAATGGACTCTTGGCTCATTTATTTTGGATTTTGGTGTTTGATGACCAACCCAACTAAATTGGACTAATGAATTTGCAAGTGTTTGTTTTGTAGTTCAATAGGGTGCAAGACGTGACTTCGACGAAGGCGACATGATGATCCGATGATCAACACCTCAAGCAAGATCTTAGGAGCACAAGAGAAGACTCAAGAGATCAAGCAAAGTCCAAGCATGAAGATTGGAACCAAGCCGGACGCAAGATCGCGAAGAAACGAGCTCATAGAGGGCACATGACGCTGCACACGACGCTCCGATGCACAGGACGCTGCACCGGACGCTCCGATGCACAGGACGCTGCACAGGACGCTTCGATCAAGCAACAGCAGAGTCAACAGCAGCGACCGGACGCTGCATCGGACGCTGCACCGGACGTTCCGATGCACAGGACGCTGCACAGGACGCTGAGTGCCAGAGTCCGGTCAACATCAGTAAGGTTTCAGAGAGCCATTTTCGTGACCGGACGTGTCCGGTCAGTACTGACAGGACGCTGGTCAGAGTCCGGTCAGTAGCAGAAAAGCGGGATTTCGTCCCCAACGGCTACTTTCTCAGTGGAGCTTATAAATAGACCCCCCAACCGGCCATTTGGAGTGTGTGGAGCTGAGGAAACATACCCAGGGTGTTGATACACCATTTTAGTGATCTCCACATGCATAGTGCTTAGTGTTTTATTAGGCGATTAGCATAAGTGATTAGCGAAGTGCTTAGGTTGATTAGACCACCGTTTATGCGCTTGCTCTAGGTGTATGCCTAGTGTTTAGTGAGGTTTGCATACCTCTTGCCACCCTGTGCTTGCGAGCACAAGTGTTGTACATCGGAGGGGCTTGAAGTCTTGCGAGATCACACCAACCGCGTTTGTGGTGTGGCCGCCACCGTGTACCGGAGGGAACAAGGCTCGCGGCGTTTCGACCAGAAGCTTGATAGTGAAGACGGCGGGGAGCATCCGGAAGAGGCTTGTCGAGAGGCACATCGGAGACCCACTTGCGCGTGGGGAAGGCCCGAGGCTATCCACGGAGTCACCCGACCGGGAGCTTGGCCCTTGCGAGGGATTCCTTGCGAGGGGCTCCAACGAGGACTAGGGGGAAGCTTGCGCGCTTCTCGATATCTCGGTAAAAATACCGGAGTCGTCGACGGGAGTTTGCATATCTCTACCTTGCTCTTTAGCTTCCGCATTTATATTGATTACTTTACTACGTTTGCTGTAGAGATAGCAACACACTAGCAAAACCATAGTTGCACATCTAGATAGTTTATCTATTGCATAGGTTTTGTTTGGGTTAGAAAAAGAGGCCATAGTTTAGAGTTAGAATTTTAAGTTGCCTAATTCACCCCTTCTTAGACGTCACGGTCCCTTCAAACCGTGCTAAACAAATGGCGAATTACGGTGCCGTCAAGGCTTTGGTTAACAATAAGAACACAGTGTGTTGCTATTCTCCATCCCCATGACAACTTGTTGAGAAAAATAAGGCCGTGAGAATTTATTCTAGAATTTATTCTTGACCATTGGTGATGGCCAAGACGGTTTGATGACTAAGGCACTAAACAATCTACGTTCAAACAGCAGCCAGCAACGGCCACTTGATGGGTTTGTTTTATACAGTGCCTTATTGTTTCAATTATCACACAGCATTTGTTTCTCTGCAAGATTGAAAGTCGCATCTGCAGCTACCAGTTAGCGAACTTTGTTGACTTTCTCAGCAGTGAGCATCAAACTTATCTGGCTTTTGGTCATCGCGCCACACATTCTAGGAACTACTACGGCGCATTGGAGTCGTCCAATCCAAAAACAGAGCCTGTCATCTCGTTTGGATCGTCTCGATTGTCAGCTCGTCACCGAGACACCGACCGGTCCGTCGTCTAGTCATCCGGCGGAACCGCGGAAATACAGCGGACGACTCCGTCCGATCTCCAATGGGATCGTACGCACTGAACCTATTACAAACCAAACACCTATAACAGCTGCTACTTAGCTCAACTCCAAAAGGCAAAGCGAAAGTGCAAACACTCATGGCATCATGTCGATCGTGTTCTTCGCTGTAACTCCCATAGTCCCATTTCATCCTAGTTCCGGTCTTCCGGACCACCAGCGCGTAATCTTTCACGCTGATGAGCTTCTTCTGCGCGGGTGAAATAGTTCAGGGTCGTTGCTTCAAAGCAGCCGCTCCTCCGGCATCTCTTTTTTTTCGGGCCTTTTGTCGTAGAAGTACGACGAGAGATCAGTGGGCCTTGGGGTCTCAAACCGAACGGCGCCTCCCAAGTCCCAATAATTGTCTGAAACCGAAATTTGAGTGGACTTTGGTGGTGCAGCCGTGTGCAGGCGCAGGGAGAATTTTATGTTGATTTTTGCAGGCTACTTTGAGGTAAATATCCAAATGTGGTTTCAGTATGCCAATTTCCATGTGCCGTCCGGCCGGCTGTCTCATTCGTCTAGTAAACATGATTAGCCCATGTGATGCTACAGTAGCATGTACTAACCAATACTTAGTTAGCATTAATAGATTCGTCTTGTGAATTTACCACAACTTATGCAATTGATTTTATAATTAGCTCATGTTTAGTTCTTCTAATTCGAGTTATTTTCCCCTCTCGCCCCCGCGTCGCTCCCCTACGCGGGTGACACGGGCGGCCGCGCCCTCCCAAACCCTAGCAGCCGCCCCTTCCCTCCCCTCCCCCTGCCACGCCGCCGGCATGGCCACGCGGCTCGCCGGGATGGCGGTGGCGGGGCTCCTCCTCTCCTCGCGATTTGGTGGCGCAGGTGACAGTGAGCCGGCGGCTCTCCTCCCACACGGGCTGTGTGGAGCTCGGCGGGGGCGTTCGCCGCGGCTGTTGGCGGCGCCGGCTGGTGTCCGGCTGGCGCGTGGGGACGGTGGCGGATCCCCTTCTCCCTCGCCCGTCCCTTCCTCCAGACTTGGTGGCGGCGGCGGCGTTGGCCCAGATCGCTGGATCGAGTCCTGTGCGGTTGGATCCGGTGTCCACGCCTGGACCCAGCACTCTCTCGGAGGGCTGGCGAGGGCGGTGGCTGGCCAAGGCGGAGGCGGAGGCGGCGGCGACAGCAAAGGGTGTCGGCACCGATGCTCTACTACCAGTTCTGACGCCACTGGGCAGGGGGCGACGCCCACGGGGGCGGGGCACGTGTCTGGTGTTGGCTGACGTCGGGTCGCAGCGTCGGCAGCACGTGCCAAGAGCCAGCGACAGCGGCCGGCTGAGGCGTTGGTCGTACGGCGGTGTTTCGCGAGCAGCGGAGTCAGGTCCGGCTCCGCGTTGCCCGGCCGGAGGGGGTGATAGCCGACGCAGCTGTGCGGCTGCTGCGTGCAGCCGGCGCGTCGAGGCCCCCCTGAAGGGGTTACTGTGGAGCGGTAGGACAACGGCGAAGGCAGTGATGGATGGCAAGCGGCCTTGCTTCTTGGCCGACGTTCGTGCTAGAGGACTCCTTGGGCGAAAGCCTAGCGACGACGACGACACCTGTGGGTGCCGCTTTCCCTATTGGGGGCGTCGTGTATCCCCTCTAGCACTATCATCCAAGGGTGAAAGCCCAGTCCACTTTGGACTCGCGACGGTGGCGCCATCGGCGTCGCTACCTTCCTGAAGGCGTCGCGTTTGGATTTCGTCGTGGCCTCGATGTCTCCTCGGTGATTGTTCTTCGCTTCTTGGCGCCTTGATGACGCGTGGAGGCGGGTCTTGCTGCGAGAAGTCGAAGCTGTTGCGCCAGGGACGTGGCTCGGCAACGATGACATGTGGCGAGCCCCCACCTTCATCGTTGGCCGGGGTCTGCTAGGGGTCGGCAAGCGCTGGAGGCGAGGCTTGTGGCCGTGATTGGAAGTCGGAGGTGCTCTTTGCGGGGTACTTGAGCTTGGCAACGATGATTGGTTGCGGCCGCTTGCTTCGGGCTCGTTGGTGGGTGGCTTGTGTGTGTACTGCTATGAGAAGTCAGAGCTGCTGGCGTCTTCAGCCATGCTCGGCAATGATGACCCATGGTAGTGTACCGTATTAGTGCTCAGCTGCATCGTGTGGGTTGGTTAGCCTATCGGGTACCCTTTTTGATATCTCGTTGGCTAGCCCTCTTGTACATAAATTCTTTCGTCTTAATTGAGCGGCAGAGCTCCTATCTTTGTTAAAAAAAATTCTTCTAATTCACATCTAAACATTCAATGTGATAGGGAATAAAGTTTAGTCCTATGATCTAAATGTCCTAGGATCTAAACACCCAAAACAAAGTTCACACATATAGTTCATAACACATCTAGTTCACACATCACATGCTACCATCAGAGTCTACGCAGAAGTCTTTCAACGTAGTTTTCAAAAGATAACAAATGTGTGGGTGTGCCACTACCGCACATCTACGAGACTTGGTCTCTCTTGCACATGCCAATTTTAATTTTAGTTTAAAATTCATGTATTTTCATACGCCTATTTTACTAACAATTGGAGGTTCCAAAATAATATATTCTAGAAATCCTTATAAAAATCAGAAAGATCTAAACATCAACTCGTTATACTCTAATCATCATTTATAATAATAGCCATTAGATCTACAATATTATGTTTTCCAAAAATATACTCACCTCTATTATTATGAAAATAACGTAACATAATCTCATTTACCATGATTCGATCACCATTTAATTTGTCCTCTCTTCTCTCTCTCCTCCACATCAACATAAGTTTGACGCGGTATTTTCGACATCTCGGGCCTATTCGCTTGTCTTATAATCCGTACTTTTCAGCTTGTTTTTTAGCCAAAATAGTATTTTTCTCTCACAACAAATCAGTCGGAATAGTGTTTCGGCTTGTTTTTTTTCAGCGAAGCAAACGGGACCCTCATTTAACGTAGCTTATTATACTTGCTCTAAAGAAAAAAGAAATGCCATATGGTCAATTCTCGTTTTTATAAAGTCTCCGAGGAAATTTAACCCTACAAAGTTATTAAACTGCACGCGTAGCGAGTGGTACGACTTTATTCCATCATGTTTCGTCGTCGGAAGTGGGTTGGGCTTGGCTGTATCAAGCGCTTCTGCCTAGCTTAGGACGAAAACACTGTTGGTCTCTAAACAGTCGTTTAATAACCTATATTTATATTTATAAACATTATGTAGATACTCATCGTTTTTGTCTAATCAATCATTTATCTTGTTTAACTATCCTTTGACGACTACTTCGTTTGGTTGACCTTTTCCATGTAGTCGGAGTAATGCTTAAGCAATTCAGTATACGTGACCAATTATTTACCCTTCACTAGCATTCACGAAAACACTGGTCCAAAACAATCGTACATGAGTTACAGCATGTTCGTTTGGTCGTAAACGATCGTAAATTTTTAGATAGAATAATATTTTTCTCCCACATCAAACCAGCCAGCAGTAATAATCCACGATTGTATACGATCGTTTCAGCCCCAGCCGAACACGACTATCGGCCCGGGGCTGTTCGCACTTTGTACGATTAACGGCGTGAGCACATGGAAGCGTCAAGAGACCGTGCCATGATTGGGGAGAAACTTGAGCGGTAGAAATGAGCGAAAAAGACGTCAGTCAAAAGTTAAACCACCACGGCCACCAGATCCACACCCTCCGTTTGAACGTTGTACTTGTACGCCGCTGGCCCCGGAGAGGTTGGCCGGCTGGAGAAGCAACCCATACCAGGGCAGCCAGCCAGACACCCAGGCCCACCAGAGGGAAGAAGATAAAACAAAGACCAAGCTGAGATCGCGTTCTGTTGTCTCGGATAGCCGCCGATCCCCGTTGCGGTCGCGCTGCAGTCCCGGCGCTCCATTGATGGCCACATTGTGACGCGGACGCGGACCGACGGGTGCACGCGCGCGACGCGACCACAGGTCCACAGCGCCCTGCTCCTGTTGGCTCGCTCCACTGTTCGCGGGAGCCACCACGACACCGGGGCGCTGTGCGGCGACCAGCGCGGCACCAATGCAATGCAACCGGTGCCGCGGGGGTTCGGCCGGCTTGGTTCGGTGGCGCATCGCCGTCGCGCGCGTCCTGCTGTTGGCTGGCCACTCGCGTTAATGACGACCCATCTAATCCGGGCGACGAGGCCAACGTGCTCCTGCTAGACCGCCACAGGCGGCGGCTAACTCCCAAGTCCCAGCCAGCGAAAAACGGTCCCCGGCTCGAGGTCGTTCCGTGGTTTCGTACGCGCAGGAACGCGTGCCCAGCCCAGGTGACGGACCGCTGCTCCGGCCCTACTGTCCTGGCACACGTACGTACGATGCAGTGTGCACCCACATGGAGGGACTTCATTAGCTTCACACCGTGAAGCGTTAAAAGCATGTGGAGACCGATCGACGAACGAGGGTCGATCACGTGCGTCCGCACGACACGGCGTCCGTCCGGTGTGGAGTGGCGACGGGGCCGGCCGGGCGGAGGCGCTCGTCGAAAGCGGCCAGTGTCTCCGTCCCCGTACGACGCCTTTATGGGCCGCATTTAAACGCCCCCGCCCGCCGCGGTCGCTTGCCGTCGCCCCTTTTTTTCCCCACACCGCCAACAGCGGCGGCAGCAGCAGAGGCCCGAGGCGCGCGCGACGTCCGGCACGGAACCGCGACGCGCCATGTGTGTGACCGAGGGAGTTTTTATTCATTCCCTCTCGCTTTCTGCACTCCCGCTTCACTAAGTGCTGATCCGTCTCAGTTCCTGTTCGGCATTCTCGTTAATTTCTCGCTTGGATTGGAGGCTGCATGCCCTGGATAGCTGCTGCAGCAGCCAGCAGCAATGGCGACTCGCGGTGGAGGACCGGCTGCAGCAGCAGCACCCATTCTTCTGCTCCTCCTCGGCTTCCTGTTTCTGCTGCGGGGAGTTCCGTCGCGAGCCGAGGACACCGTCGCCGCCGGCCAGCCGCTGTCCGGCGGGCAGAGCCTTGTGTCCAAGCGTGGCAAGTTCAGGCTCGGATTCTTCCAGCCAGGTACCTATGTCGTCTCTAACTTCGCACTCGTACGCCTGCGGGTTCTTGCTGTCTTTTGGTGAATTGAAGCTCAGTTTTATAACTTTATTTGTATATATGATGATGATAATAAGTATATAAAGTTGTTGTTTTTATAGAAGAGAAAATGCGTCGGTACGTGGAGTACAATTAACAAATAAATAAGTAATGATCATAGAGTAGTTTATTTTTTTGAAGGAAGCTAATCATCATACTACTTGTTTAGTCAGTACAGATGCAACTCCAAAATTCCAAATACTTTCTATGAGCATTTCAACGAGAATTCAAGCCAGCAGATTTTCCTCTTTCTTTCAGTGGGAAACTAGATTTTTTTTTCTCGCTGAACATTCTTTGAACTTTGTATTCCCCGATAGTAACATTTGAGTAGGAAATAAAACGACCCCTTAAAAAACTAGGAAGTTTTGTAGAACACAAGAAACATCACGTTAGTTAACATTCTCTTTCCTGATGACGGGGTGTAGAAAGATACGTTTAGGATCACTTGTCGTCACTGCTAACTTTTCTGAACCTTCATTCACACATCCAGAAATCTTGTCACGTACTAGGAAAGAGAGAAAACCGAAGGTTGGGAAAGGTTGACAAACAGCTAGCATAAAGATTTCACAATCAACTGAAAGCACCGTCTTTTCTAGAAGCACACCTGGCCGTGCTCATATTTTAATGTCTTCCCGATCATGCGGATTTAGCAATTGACTTGTTCAAAGTGTTCGGCACAAAGCGAGTGCACCGCCACTCGTCGCTCCGAGAAATCGGCCTAAAAAATACGGAGCAGACAGCTATACTCTACTTCTGACGGACAACTGTCATTACATACAAATTTAAAAAGAAATGGTGGATCACCGTTCAATTCATCATGCAACTCTTTGTTCTGTGCAAGGTGCAACAGACAACTCGACGCAGCGCTGGTACCTGGGCATCTGGTACAACCAGATCTCGGTGCACACCACGGTGTGGGTGGCAAACCGGGTGACGCCCATCTCCGACCCGGAGTCCTCGCAGCTTTCCATCTCCAGCGACCGCAACATGGTCATCCTCGACCACAGCAGCAGCAGGTCTACCGTCGTCTGGTCGACCAACGTGACCACCGGCATCACCTCCAACTCCACGGTGGGCGTCATCCTCGACAACGGCAACCTCGTCCTGGCGGACGCGTCCAACACCTCCGCTGTGCTGTGGCAGAGCTTCGACCACTTCGGCGACACGTGGCTCCCCGGCGGGAAGCTGGGCCGGAACAAGCTCACGGGCGAGGTGACGCGCCTCGTGGCGTGGAAGGGGTACAACGACCCGACGCCGAGCCTGTTCGCGCTGGAGCTGGACCCGCGCGGCTCCAGCCAGTACCTGCTCAACTGGAACGGCAGCGAGCAGTACTGGAGCAGCGGCAACTGGACGGGGACGGCGTTCGCCGCCGTGCCGGAGATGACGTCCACCGGCGCGTCGCCCGTGTCCGAGTACACATTCGGCTACGTCGACGGCGCGAACGAGAGCTACTTCGTCTACGACGTCACGGACGAGTCGGTGGTGACGCGGTTCCAGGTGGACGTGACTGGACAGATCCAGTTCCTGACGTGGGTGGCGGCCGGAAACGAGTGGGTGCTCTTCTGGTCGGAGCCCAAGCGGCAGTGCGACGTCTACTCGGTGTGCGGGCCGTTCGGCGTGTGCACCGACAACGCGCTGCCGTCCTGCACCTGCCCCCGGGGGTTCCGGGAGCGTGACCTGGCCGAGTGGCTGCAGGACGACCACACCGCGGGCTGCGCCAGGAACACCGCCCTGCAGCCTTGCAGCGCCGCCGCCGCTCGAGACGGGCAGAAGAAGCACGGCAGCAGGAACGATGATAGGTTCTACACGATGCCCAACATGAGGCTGCCGAGCAACGCGCAGAGCACGGCGGCAGCGAGTGCTCACGACTGCGAGCTCGCGTGCCTCCGCAACTGTTCTTGCACCGCGTTCTCCTACAGCGTCGGCGGCTGCTCGCTGTGGTACGGGGACCTCATCAACCTTCAGGACACGACCAGCAGTGGCACCGGAGGCGGCAGCAGCATCTCGATCCGCCTCGCTGCGTCCGAGTTCTCTAGCAACGGGAACACCAAGACACTGATCGTCGGGCTCGTCGTCGGGGGCTTCGTCGCCGCGGTCACCGCGATCGTTCTGGCTACAATCTTCATCCTGAGAAGCAGAAGGATCAAGTCGTTGAGGAGGGTCGAAGGATCCCTGGTGGCATTCACGTACCGCGACCTGCGGTTGGTGACCAAGAACTTCTCAGAGAAGCTCGGCGGCGGCGCCTTCGGGTCCGTGTTCAAAGGGGCGCTGCCTGACCCTGACGCAACGCTCGTGGCGGTCAAGAAGCTGGAAGGCGTTCGGCAGGGGGAGAAGCAGTTCCGTGCCGAGGTGAGCACGATCGGCACGACCCAGCACGTGAACCTGATCAGGCTGCTCGGGTTCTGCTCCGAGGGGTCGAACCGGCTCCTCGTCTACGAGCACATGCCAAACGGCTCTCTGGACAGGCACCTGTTCGGGGCCAGCAGCAGCCATGGTGTCCTGAGCTGGGACGCCAGGTACCAGATCGCTCTGGGGATCGCGAGGGGGCTGGACTATCTGCACGAGAAATGCAGGGACTGCATCATCCACTGCGACATCAAGCCCGAGAACATCCTCCTGGACGACGCGTTGGTGCCCAGGGTCGCTGACTTCGGGCTAGCCAAGCTCATGGGCCGCGACTTCAGCCGCGTGCTCACCACGATGCGGGGCACGGTGGGGTACCTGGCGCCCGAGTGGATCGCCGGCACGGCCGTCACCACCAAGGCGGACGTGTTCAGCTACGGCATGATGCTGTTCGAGATCGTCTCGGGCCGGCGGAACGTCGGCCAGCGCGCGGACGGCACCGTGGACTTCTTCCCGTCCACGGCCGTCAGCCTGCTCTTCGACGGCGACGTGAGCAGCGCGGTGGACGGCCAGCTCGGCGGCAACGCGGACGTGGCCCAGGTGGAGCGGGCCTGCAAGGTGGCGTGCTGGTGCGTGCAGGAGGACGAGAGCCTGCGCCCGAGCATGGGGACGGTGGTGCAGGTTCTGGAGGGGCTGGTCGACGTCAACGTCCCGCCTATCCCGAGGTCGCTGAAGGTGCTCGCCGATCCGTCCAAGTACGCCGTCGAGTTCTTCTCAGGCTTGCCGTCGACTTGAGATTGGGTCACTGCTAGCGGCATCAAACTTACACTAGTGGTGTGTATATGAGCTAATGATGAGTTTGTCAAGAAGTTACTCGTGCCGCGAACCTTGTGGTAGCATATAACTTCTTCAGGTAGCCAAGAAGATTTTCGTACGGTTACTAAACCATATATTCACTTATCCGGATGAGAAATATGTTATGAGAGTAATGCTCACTACATGAAAATTAACCATATACTGCATGTAATATATTAAAGAGTTAAATGCATCAGTGGTCCATCAACTTGTACTCAAGTTTCACTTAGGTCCATCAACTCTGAAAGTGGGTTTTTAGGTCCATCATCTTTGTTAGTGGCGCATTCCTAGCACATAGCGCTGTGTTCCAGTTTTTTAACCGACGTGGCTGTCCATGTGACGTCCAGGTTGGATCAATAAGCATCTGCTCGTCACGTGAGGGTGGAGGGCATTGGGTAAAATTGTAGGCAGCCCCTCTAGACTTTTCTGCTTCCAGTTCTTTCCCCACTCGTCTGTCTTCGTTGTCGTCAAGGAGGTGCAGCTCGAAGGGGTAGGAGAGACCGCGGGCGTGGCGACCGGTGGCCGTCGGCGAGCGGCGCCGATTCGCCACCGAGTTCGGATCCGATCCGCCTCCCGCTTGCGCCTTCCTACGCCGATCTCGCAGAATCCAGAAGATGGTGGCTACGTTGCGTAGAAAAGGGGATTCACCGCCCCAATACGGTAAGTACTGTATCGATGCCCAAATCCTTAGATTCAGTGGTGTAGATTGTTGTTCTCTGGCTGTGCTTGAACTTAGATACGAAAAATCATGATTTTGTTGCTGTTAGGGTTTGTGATTTCGATTTTTTTAGGTGACGGGTTGGGGTTTTGTAGTGGGTTTTTCTGATGTGTTAGTACGTTCATAATATAGGTGATGATGATGAAGAATTCACGGTTGAGGTTCACCATGGTGGGTACTTTGTTGGTCAAGGTTCTGATAAGGCTTATGCTCATGAAAGGGTCAATTGGTTCGATCACTGTGAAGTAGCTACATGGTCTCCCATGTGGTTTGATGAGTTAGCCTTTAAGTTGCATTACCCAAGGAATCCAGTAATGAAGGTCCATTGGTTGCTACCAGGACTGACTTTTGAACAAGGACTTAGAGAAACTAGTACAGATACAGACACAATTGTGATGGCTTCACTAGTGCACAGGGTTAAGAATTTTGTTCTGTATCTAGACCATGATGACACTATCAGTGGGCTAGATTGGGATGACCTAGTTGTAAACCCAATTGCATCCTTGCCCAAGGGTCTGAGCCCTCGCAATGTTGACAGAGTTCCCAGTAAGCAAGGTGAAAAGCTTCTAGAGTTCTATTGCGATCTGAGCTCTCCTAGTGAGACTGATGATGACTCTGACTTCCAAGACTCAGACTATGAAATTGATCAGGATGATGATGATTTATCAGAAGATTGTGTGGATGACCAAGTGCCAGATGAGGGAGTTGCCACAGGCAAGAAGATACAGAAAGGGAAGAAGGCACAAAAGGGCAAACAAATTCATAGTATTGTTGATGATATGTCAACTGATGATGAAGATTTGCAGCTACCAGACTCAGATGGAGAAGGTGAAGGAGGCTTGTGGTTCATTAATTTTAGAGACCAGGACGTGGGCAATCCAATATTCAAGGTGGGTATGCTCTTTGAATCGGTTGAGGTACTTAGGAAGGCTGTCACTGAGTATAGTGTGAAGCAAAGAGTGGACATCTGGTTCTCAAGGAATGAGCAGAAGAGGTTGAAGGCACACTGTGCAGATGGATGCCCTTGGTTGCTGTATGGATCAGTGGACAACAGGTCAAATGGAATGGTCATAAAAACCTACCAAGGTACCCACAACTGCCAGAGGAAGTGGGTTGTCAAGAGGTCCACCTCCAGGTGGCTAGCAGAGAAGTACCTAGAATCATTCAGGGCTGACAAGAAGATGACCCTAGCTAACTTTGCAAGGGTTGTTCAAAAGGAGTGGAACCTAACTCCATCAAGGTCCAAGTTGCAAAGAGCTAGAAGGCTGGCCATGCAAACAGTTATGGGTGATGAGGTGGAGCAATACAAGTTGTTATGGGATTATGGCAATGAGCTTAGAAAATCAAACCCTGGTACCTCTTTCTTTCTGACACTGGATGGTAACATCTTCAGTACACTATACTTGTCTTTAGATGCTTGCAAAAGGGGATTTCTGTCTGCTTGTAGGCCTCTGATATTTCTGGATGGTTGTCACATAAAAACTAAGTATGGGGGATAAATTCTTACTGTAGTAGGCATAGACCCCAATGACTGCATATATCCCATCGCACTTGGAATTGTTGAGGTTGAATCACTTTCATCTTGGACATGGTTTCTAGAGACATTGAAGACAGATCTTGGTATTGCGAACACCTTTCCCTAGACCATAATGACAGACAAACAAAAGGTGACGACGACACTAGTTGCATCTATTTATTTCAAGTGCCACAATCAATTGCACTGCAATTCTAACCATCTTATTGCTATGCAGGGCCTCATTCCAGCAGTGCAAAAGGTGTTTCCAGAATCAGAGCACAAATTCTGTGTGAGGCACTTATACTCAAATTTCCAACAACACTTCAAAGGTGAGAATCTAAAAAACCAACTCTGGTCTTGTGCTAGATCTAGTTCAGTTCCTCAGTGGAACAGAAACATGGATAAGATGAGGACACAAGATAAAAAGGCTTATGAATGGCTAGAGAAGATGCCACCACAAACTTGGTGTAACACCCCTAGTGTTACGATCTCGTTTAGCACCGCGATTTAGGCCTAAGTAAAATTTTCGAAACGAGTTCTCGGAATTTTTGGATTTAAAATGTACTTGAGGCGATAAGCGAATCCGGTGACCCAATTTTGTGGACTCGAATAAACGCCGAAGTTAAATTACTCAGTACGTAGAAATATTTAGGAATGTCCGACGACGATTCTAGCAAATGGTTTGTTCGGTTAGATTAAGCATGAAAATCAACTTTTATAAATAAAATAAAATCCATTAATAAATATAACGATACATATATATAAACTCACGGGTTTATTTTGTTAAGCATGAACTGACGAGAAAGAGAGCGCAGCAGCCTCGTTTATTTTTTTTCGACGTGCAACGTACTCGCCTGGCATTACTTTTGATCACTGTCTCGTTCTCATCGTGGCCCTGCAATTCGCTGCATTGCAAAGTCTCCTCATCCATCCGCATCCATGCTCTGTGGCTTTTGCTTTGCTTCTCTCTCTGACTTGATTACTTCTGTCTACATTTGCTGAGCCGCTCCTTATTTTTCCTCCCTCACTGCTTGTCTCTATTTCTCTGATTGCCTGCCTTGCTTGTCTCTACGGCCGCGGTCTTGTCCGTGCCAACCGGCACGCCCTGCCGGCCACGTTGGGCTTGGCCGTCCTGCCATCGTGTTTAAGAAGTAACCGAGCCCGCACGCGTCTCCTTGCTTGTTTGTCTTGAGCTAGTCTGCGAATGATCTTCTCCTTCTCCCTTCTTAATTTAATTAGTACGCATACACTCTTTATTGCTGATCAGCCCCGTTGGCACGACAAAGGACACACTCGAGTCCAAGTCCATCATGAATCAACTAGTCCAGTTGACGCGTCGAAAGACCAAAGACCAATCAAATGCATCGCCTGAAATCCAAACACGGTTCACTGCACCTTGCACGTCTTGCACGTCGGGGAACTGTAGCACCACAGAATCACAGTAGCACCGTGGAAATACTGTTCATCGTGGAAAACACTGTTCACCACAGAAAACCGCTATTCATCCAAGCATCGCGTCGTGCACAAGCAGCACTTTATTACCTTTAAGTAAGCTAGTTTGTCACTAACCTTACGATGCATCGCTGTCGCGCCTAGTGTTACGATCTCGTTTAGCACCGCGATTTAGGCCTAAGTAAAATTTTTAAAACGAGTTCTTGGAATTTTTGGATTTAAAATGTACTTGAGGCGATAAGCGAATCCGGTGACCCAGTTTTGTGGACTTGAATAAAAGCCCAAGTTAAATTACACAGTGCGTAGAAATATTTAGGAATGTCCGACTACGATTCTAGCAAACGTTTGTTCGATTAGATTAAGCATGAAAATCAACTTTTATAAATAAAATAAAATCCATTAATAAATAGAACGATACATATATATAAACTCACGGGTTTATTTTGTTAAGCACGAACTGACGAGAAAGAGAGCGCAACAGCCTCGTTTATTTTTTTTTCCGGCGTGCAACGTACTCACCTGGCATTACTTTTGATCATTGTCTCGTTCTCATCGTGGCCCTGCAATTTGCTGCATTGCAAAGTCTCCTCATCCATCCGCATCCATGCTCCCTGCATTTGCTTTGCTTCTCTCTCTAACTTGATTACTTCTGTCTACATTTGCTGAGCCGCTCTTTGTTTTCCCTCCCTCGCTGTTTGTCTCTGTTTCTCTGATTGCCTGCCTTACTTGTCTCTGCGGCCGTGGTCTTGTCCGTGCCAACTGGCACGCCCTGCCGGCCATGTTGAGCCTGGCCGTCCTGCCATCGTGTTTAAGAAGTAATCGAGACCGCACGCGTCTCCTTACTTGTTTGTCTTGAGCTAGTCTGCGAATGATCTTCTCCTTCTCCCTTCTTAATTTAATTAGCACGCATACACTCTTTATTGCTGATCAGCCCCGTTGGCACGACAAGGACACACTCGAGTCCAAGTCCATCATGAATCAACTAGCCCAGTTGACACGTCGAAAGACCAAAGACCACTCAAGTCCATCGCCAGAAATCCAAACACGGTTCACTGCGCCTTGCACGTCTGGGAGCTGTAGCACCGTAGAATTACTGTAGCACCATAGAATCACCGCAGCACCGTGGAAAACACTATTCACCGTGGAAAACACTGTTCACCGCAGAAAACCGCTGTTCATCCGAGCATCGCGTCGTGCACAAGCAGCGCTTTATTACATTTAAGCAAGCTAGTTTGCCACTAACCTTACGACGCGTCGCTGTCGCGCCTACGCTTCTCCAGTTCATTCACAGTAGCCATGACTAACCTTCTCGTCGTCCTCCTTATCCTCCTCTTGCTTAATTCCATCCCCGCGTCTCCTACCTTTAAAAGGATACGCCAAGCCGTTCCGCTCCGCTGCTCACTTGCTTATCTCAAATCAAGTTTCTCTGTTCTTGCCCGTGAAAGCTGCATCTATCGATTTCTCCCGAGCTGTAATAATCAGCTGAGGTAGCTAGTCTGCAATTGATCTTCTCATTCTCTAATGTTTCCTTGACCTATGGTCTCCTCCCCCATTAATTCCTTGACCTGCATGAATGAACCAGCACCTCACTGCCAAGCACGTTTAGCGCAAAGCACACTCCAGTCCTGATGTGCTCGTTAAGTCCAAAGACCACTCAAAGTCCATCATCTAAATTAATTCACTCATGACCAAAGACCCACTCCAAGTCCATCGCGTGAAATCCAATTCACATGACCAGCTAGCCAAATGTCAGCTTCCCCTCCAGCCTTCGCGTCTCCTGCCTATAAAGGACACGCCAAGCCCACCGAGCCATCCCACTCCATCGCTTACCATCTTACTATCTAAATCGAGTTCCTCTATTCTTGCCTGGGAAGGCTGTGCTCTGCCGATCTCCCTCTTCGAGCTGTAATCGACCGAGGTAGCTAACCTGCAAGGATTCCTTCATTCTCCTTCTTTATTATTTCTAGACTCACAGTCATGTGCTGGTCAACAAGCCCAATAGCATGATTAGCCTCCTCCGATAATATCATTTTCTTCATCTCTAGAGCTCATTTGAATTTATTTATTTATTGTAAAATAAATTTTGTTATATTCCTAAATTCATGATCTATATGTTAGTGTAATTAGTTCGTATGGTTCTGTAATGTTTTAGGGTTACTTATTAATTCTAGGTTGCTTGTTAGTATTATGGTTATTTAGAGAATGAAAATTTTTATGATGCATTGGTAGAAGTGCTAGCCCTAAAATTCTTTTACAGTAGGTTCATTGTATTATTATGTGCTCAATGTAATTTTTGTGGCCTTAGAATAGGTTGATAAATATGATAGCTAGTGCACCTTGTTTTATCATATATATAGTAAATTGATATTAACAATAAGGATGCCTTTAGTTGCTAAGATAATACATGAAATGTTTCATACCTGTTTAGTGGGGAATAATAGGTAACTTTGCGTATTAGTCATTAGAGTTAGCTTAGTAGCTTGGTAGATGTATTCTTATTTTAAGAGTTGTTGTTATCGTATTACTAAGCGTTACATCATCATTTCATGCATGTAGATAACGAGTTGGTAGAGTTCGTGACTGCAGGCGAGCAGGAGTACGACGAAGTCATCGAAGAGTACGAGGAGGAGATCCTCATGTAGGAGGACGTTCTGGAGCCGCCCGTCACTGACTTTGCTGACACCGTGCCCGCTGAAGGCAAGCCCCGGTGCATAACCCCTACATTTCTATAGTTTAAATTATATTTGTGTATTAAGTTTTAAGGAGTTGAATGAAACCCACTTGCATATATATCTTTATCCTATGAGTCTTACTAGTATGAAAGGATCATGTAGAATGCTATGCTACAGGACTCTGGCAGAAGTCGAGTGATGGCTGTCACTCGCGAGAGATAGGAAATATATTACTGGATTATTATCACTTGAAAATTATAAATGGTGGAAAAGAAAAATGATGACCGAACAGGGATATGGTTTGGGTATTGGTGGGTGTAAGAGGTTGTGTCACCGTGGACGCGGAGCATGGCTTGGTTACACTACTTTCCCTGTCTATGTCGGTTAAGGACAGATCGTTGCATAAGGCTCTAGGCAGGTCACAGACTTATTATCCCGAGCACATACTTGTGTATGGGCGCTTGGAAGACTTGTTGCTCTCTTGTCACGGATCTGGCTCTTTTCGGACTGACTGTTAGGTTTTTATTTTGGTGGAGGAGGTCCTTGCACCGCACTGAGTCTAGGACTCACGGTCGGGGGCTTGGAGTCCTAGTTTGGACGGGGACCTGGACACCCAGGATAGGAGAGTGATGGGTTGGTCCTGCTTGTGCCTAGGGTACAAGCGGGGCATGTGTTTTTGGGGTACCCAGCTGGGGGCATTGATTCGTGAATCGCCGGGAAATCTGGTACGGCTTGTTTACGGTTTAGCATCGTAGTAAGAACTGAAAGATGAAAGATGGAAAGAAAAGGAAATCTGATTGCTCACCACCTGCTTGAAAGTAGCACAGGTGCTTACATAGAATGGTTAGTTAATGAACCAATGCGGCTATTAATAAAAAAATCGAATATAAGGACGCACACTTAGTAATGCTTCCTGCAAATGCAATAAACCCACAAGCCAGATAGCCTTGCATATCGTTGGAGTCTTTTTCTTTCCTCCTGTCGGGTAAGTCTTGCTGAGTACAATTGAGTACTTAGGGTTTTATTCCCCCTGTTGCTGGTGATAGGTGGAGGCTAGAGCTGACCCTTGTGTGTGAATTCCTCCTGGTGGGCTCAGCGAGGATTTCCTTTGCGCTATGATTATAGACTTTATTTATTACAACTCTCACCAAATATTTTTATAAATGAAAGTTTATAATCTGTTGTCACAGTTTTTATATATCAATACTTCAACATGTCATGAATAGATATTTATTTCCACTGTAATCCTGATCACTTGTTTACACTCCGCTGTTAAATAATAAATGTTATACTCTAATGTTGTATTAAAAGTGATGTAAGAAATGGTTAAGAATGATGTAAGCTTTATTCTCTCATTTGTGATCCTGATGGCAAAAATATGGATTTTCGGGTTCTCCCCTGGGGTGTGCCTGATGGAACCGAGTAATTTAGTGTTCTCCTTTGGGTGCTTAGTTTCTAATGTAAGACAAGCACTTCTGGGAGGTATTAGATTAGGCGGTTCTGCCACATGTGGTATCAGAGCATAAATAAGGAAATAAAGCTTCGAAAACCTTTTCTAAACTAAAATTTGACAACCTATTTTTGCAAAAAGTTAGGACGTTTGCATACGAAGTTATATAAGTAGCCCTATTACTATAGTTATGTATCTAGGATAGATGGCACTCTGCTGACTTAGACAGGCTTAATCAAGTTTTCTGTAGGTACACTGACTTGAGCATAGTTCAATAGTATTGACTAGCTACAGGGAGAGAACGCTGTGCCAAAAATATGAGAACGGGTGCCCTATATGCTGGCAACAATGGAAGGACATATAGGACATGCATTCATACATATCCTATTTGTGCATTGTAGCGCTCGTATTGCTTGTAGATACGCCCTCCATAGGTGTCACACCTGACTTGTTCCTGTTCCATAGTTAGGTCTGCGCTATGGCTTTGTGTTCCGTATTCGCCCGTGGTTCACGCCTGTCATGACCCATGTCTCCCCATACCCCTTTTCTATGCTCTTGTCGGACCCTTGCCCTACAGTCGTACTAGTCAGTAATGGCCTCGGACGTCGCTCACCTCGAACGCGCGGAATTTGGTCGATTCGTCGTAGTAATCTCGTGCGGGAACCCTGGTGAACTGTGCCAGGACCACTGAGTGGTCCGCCTTTATAAGCAGAGCCTGACTTAGCTATTGGTATCACCACTCGGCGCACTTTAGCTCGCTTAGCTTTTCCTTTGAGCCAGCTTTTCGCTCAGCCTTCCTTACCACCACCACTAGAAATGGCAGGAGCCTGGGTTAGTTGTTACTGCCTGAACATTGAGGGTTTTCCTAGAATCTTGCATGCCACCCTGCAAAAGCTCGGAGTCAAAGATCGTCCTGAGTATGAGGGTTGTGAGTATGAGGAGCATGGCACCGAGCGGTGTGAGGTTACCGTCTACATCGGGAAGAGTGAGGAGTTCCCCGACCTCACTAAAGCCTAGAGTGTGACAGCAACCGGGTTTCGCTTCATCGACACCTACTAGGTTGTGGCTTGCAAAGCCTTGCGGTACCTCTGCCAGATCTATGAGGAGCCCATTGCCCATACCCCCATGCGGTTCTTTCCACCTTTGGATAGGAATCAGCGGGCATGGAGGGCTCGCATGGAGGCTTTGCAAGGGCGAGATGCACAAGAGGACAGTCCCACCGGGGTGCACTTGACCACGTACCTGCTTGCTCTAGATGAGTAGTACGACCGACAAGCCTTAGAACTAAGGATCTACCTTAGTCGAGCCGAGGAGGCCGAGATCTTCACCCGGATGCTCAAGGTGCAGCTCGCTGAAGCGCATGCCAGTGCTGCAGCTGCTGAGAGCCGGGAGACTGTCATGTCGGAAGCTCTGAAGGAGGCTAAAGATCGGCATGTCCATCAGCTATGTGAGGCCTATCTTGTCACCAGGGCCAAGCAGAGGACGCTGGCTGCTGAAAGGCAGGATGTCCTAATCTTGGAAGGGATCCCTATCCACCCGCCAGAAAGAAGAAGGACTGGTGTTGCAGGACCACTAGCACCTCCACCCTCAAAAGTGTCAGAAGTCGAGCCCTTGATTCCTCTCACTCAGCCATTGCCACGAGAAGATATAGATTAGTTGCCTTGGGATGCTGTACCAGTAGTAGTAATGCTTGTTGTCGCTATCCTCCGGTATTGTAATCTTGTCGTTGTTCCTTGTCCGTAGTTGTTGAGATCATTCGACCGTAGGTGAATGCTGTGCCGTGAATGTGAGCCTGAATGCCTGTACGTTGGATCCGTATAAGATCGTTGGAACATGCATTTTATTTATTTCACTGTGTTTATTGCGTTCATCTACCTTAAGTTTCGTTAGATGTGCTTAAGTTTTCAAGGGCGATATTAAGCGGGTTACAAGAGAAGTTGCCATTCAAATGCCAGCAGATCAGCCATGATTAGAGAACATTGGACATTGTATCGACTAATTATGGATGTCCCAATAAAACACTTGAATCTCTTTAAATCAAATCCACCATTGGATTTGAATTCCTTGTCCCTTGTTGTAAAAGGGAACCCTTGTTGTTTGAATCTTCCCATGCAATACTCCCCTTACTCTGTGGTCTATGACCCCACCGCCTTCTTGGCGTGTAAGTTGGTAATAGTTGCCTGGTTAAAAGCTTATGGTGCCATGACAAAACCAAGGGCTCTCTATGGAACAGCTACCACATGGTGACGCTGCTCAACACGCGCTGGTATCGAGGTTATTGACCATGTGCTTTTACCAAGTTACACTGCCATACCGCTTTGCTACAAATAATTTCCTTGGAAATATTTAGGTGTTTAAACAGGAAATCCACAACGGGTTGATGCAATGGTGTTCTTTTAAGGTAAATAAAAAGAGGTGGTTTTGGAGGAAGAAAGTATGACATGGTCTCAGTCTACAGAAAAGATGGATGTGGTCAAGGAAAGGAAGGCAAAAGAACAGTAGTAAGGAAAGTTAGCAGTGGATAGTCGGGGGTGATTGTGAAAGTCTGAGTAGATGTCATGTCCCAAGCCCTGTGTTTAGTTGACCACGCTATGTATGCCGGGTTATTTCGCTGTGTGCCCTACGAACATCATCTGTGTCGGGCCCTTTAGCTTCCCATTCTCGCGTGGCCGCAGCATTGTGCCACACTCGCCGTCCTTGTGCACTATGCGCTTTTCCTTTTCCTGGCGTCCGATCGGCTCTCTACCCCACACCGTCGTTCCCCGTACCGGACCCCCCCTCATTTCCCCTTCCCTCTCCTTTCTCTCTTCTTTTGGTGACACGATCGCCTGCACGCCTACCTCGTCGAGCAGACCCCCTCTCCTCTCCTTTATTTGCCCCTCTGTCGCTCGCACAGGAAGCGCACCATGTCTCTGACCTTATCTCCACAGCATGCACCGTCTGTGTATCCCATCCCTGCCGCATCCATTTCCGATGTGTTGCGCCCCACCTCCATTCGCCTTTATAAAATACCCTTGGTCCTTGCTCTTCTTCTTCATCCCCATCCCTTCGAATCCAACATAGAGCTATGAAATCCAGTCGACAGTGTGAAGCTAGGTTTGTCAGTCTGAGGTGATGGTGTAATCTGAGAAGAAGAAAGGATCTTGCTTTTGGAGAAGTTCAAGTCTACCTTTGGATAGCTCGATTTTAGGGTTCGCAATGTTTTACTTCTCAGTCGACTATTTTTGGATCTATTGGTGCTACGCCATGTTTTGGATAATCATTATCTTGTTGTTTCTTCATTGCCCTCGTCTATCTCAACTTCTACATTAAGTCTCGGTTGTACCAGGTTGCTCTTAACCATGTATCCTTAGACCCCGTGTGGTTTAGTATTCGAAGCCGTGTAATCTTTCGTGTAACCTCTGATCTACAGGATGTAATCGTGTTTCCCCTCTTCTAGTTCTTGCTTCAAATCTTAGGACGAGATTCTTTTTAAAATTTTTGAAACGAGTTACGATCTCGTTTAGCACCGCGATTTAGGCCTAAGTAAAATTTTTGAAACGAGTTCTTGGAATTTTTGGATTTAAAATGTACTTGAGGCGATAAGCGAATCCGGTGACCCAGTTTTGTGGACTTGAATAAAAGCATTAGATTAGGCGGTTCTGCCACACTTGGACTAGAGCATTTTTTAGTACCTTTCCAAAGTGTGATGTTCTTCTAAACAACATGTGTGAAGTTTTTAACAAATACATTCTGGAGGCAAGGGAAATGCCCATCCTAAGCATGCTTGAGCAGATGAAGGGTCAGCTGATGACAAGGCATTATACAAAGCAGAAGGAGGTGGGAGAAGAGTGGCTAGGACACACCTATCCCAAGATTAGGAAGAAACTGAACAAGAACACAGAGTGGGCATCCACATGCTATGCTATGCCTTCTAGAGAAGGTATTTTTCAGATTCAGGACAGAGACTACCAATTCATTGTGGATATCAAGGAGAAAAAGTGTGAATGCAGAAGATGGGACCTAACTGGAATTTCATGTGCACATGCCATTTCTTGTTTGAGGCATGAAAGAGTTGCACCTGAATCTGTGCTACCAGAATGCTACTCCACTACTTCCTACCTACTTGCTTATGGACATCATATAAGACCATGCAGGGACAAAAATACATGAGATAAGGTGGTAGCAACAGAAATACTTCCTCCTGTTTATGACAAGAAGGTAGGCATGCCTCCCAAGTCCAGAAAGAAGCAGCCACATGAGTTTCAAGGCCCCCAAGGTCCAAGATTGTTGAAACATGGTGTCACCATGCATTGCAGGTATTGTGGAGATGCAGGCCATAATAAAAAGGGATGTGCCTTGAGAAAGGCTCGTGTCCTGCCACCAATGTAGACAAGCAATGCCCAACCAGAAGAACAAGCCCATCTAGGAGGACGCCAACCAGAAGACATGGATGATGATGGGCCAATACAGAGCCAAGTCTATTAAATTTTTTTGCCATGCTCTATGTGAAGTGTTTTTATGTACTGACATTTTTGTGCACACTATTATATTGGTGGTTATGTGGTCAGACTCCACTATTCCTTTGATGAGCCAACTCAGTGCCACCATGGTATCACATATGGAACAAGAGGTCAGTCAACTTCCAGCCCATCTTAGCCTTTCAATAGCTATATTTCTTAACTGAAATAATTTTATGTTGCAGTCAACCCAGAATAGGATACAAGTGAACCAACCTCTCCCTGACTTAGCTTTCATTAGCTCTAATGTTCCAGTAGCAAGACATGTGCCTCTAACCACAATATCCAAATCTAGGAGAAAAAGGATTGCAACCATGAAGGCACAAGAACTACACCTACAGGAGAAGAAGGCTACTGGTGGGAGGAAGAAGGCTCCAACTGAAGCTAAAAACTAAATTCATGCATGTGTGATATGTAATCCTTTTGTAAAGTAGCAAAACATTGTCTGTTGCTTCCTTCTTTTGTGCAGCGGTAACTTAACTGCTAGTAGCTTTTGTATAGCAGCCACTTCACTGCTAACTTTTGTTCAGTAGCTTACCTGATAGCTTTTGGATAGCAACAACTCTAAGTGATACATAGATAGAATGGTTGGGACAGCAGTAATGTGCATTGTCAGACTAATTTGCTTGCTAGTTATGGTAGTATGCTGAAACATATGGTTTCATTCACAAATGATTTCAGTTACAATGACCTTCTTTAGTTACAAACAACATTCATTCAGTTCTTTACAAGAATGGCACACAACAACAACAAAAGCACAAACAAGATATATAATAGGAGAAGGCAAGCAACTTTGCACAAGCCAACTAGCTTTTTTATCTCAGTCAAAGCACCATCTATTGAGCCCTTAATATTTGAGTCACCACTAGTGTCAAGTATTGCTTCTTTATTTATGTTGGAATATATACCAGTGTTGTCGGGTACCATAAAATGGGGTACCCCGAGCGTACACCAAAAGGGGCATTTAAATCCCATCAACGACAAAGTTAGAGGGTAAGCCATGGGCTCATCACCAGCCCCGTCCAAGCCCACCCGGCTCTCCGCATCGCCTCAGGCCTCTCACGGGAGGTCTCGGTGTCCTGACGCAATTTCCGCCTCGCGTGAGGCCTCTCACGGAAGGCCTCGGCAAGGAGCCCAATCTTCGTCTCGCGCGAGGCCTTATTCTCTGTATCGCTCGAGGCCGGCTTGTCCATAGCCCATCACCCCCGCCTCGACCGGTCTTCCCGACAGCACGTCATGTCCCATTAATATGTCAACCACTCCCGCAATCTTAGCCGGACGATGGCTCAACATCGCGGAATGGCCGACGGGACATGAGGTCGCATCAGTGCCATACCGGCTGAGACAGGGCACGGCGGGGATTACTGGCCACTATATTCTGATGCTGTGCCCACGATCAGCTCCCGCACTACACTATGCCCCACGATCCCCGCCTCGAAAACAACACGACATGGGCAGCCAGGCCTGGGTCATCATTGCCTCCGAACCAGCACACTAGATCAACCGCTCTCTTCGGGCCTCGGCACTCTGCACTAGGGTCTCGGCTATCTCGGGATTCATGTCTGCCGAGACCCCCCACCGCAGTGCGGCCTCGGTACCAACCGAGCCTCGGCCTCACGCATAGTCAATCCATAGCGACTCACACGCTGACCGCCGCACCCGTTCCGAGGCAGCCCTAGAGCTCCCATGACGCATAGGATCAGATGTGACCAGCACGCCGCCCCAGTGCTCCAAGGACGGACCACTCCGACGACTACGCCGCCACAGGAATAGGCTACAGGGTTCAGACATGCCGCCTCTATTCGCACGACGCCGTATATTTAGCACATGTACTGCCCTTGTCCTCCCTTCAAACTATAAAAGGAAAGGACTTGGGCTATTTCTACGGGGAGACAGGTTCTCACAAAGAGCAACATTCTGTAACACACGCCACTTCCTTGTCGCTTGAGAGCAACGTCTCAAGCAGCCCGCATCACTCCCAGCCGAGACCTGGGACTGGCTCCCTCTCTCACCCAGCTTGTAACCCCCTACTACAAGCACTTCGGTGCAAGGAATACAAGATCAATCTCCCAGACTGGACGTAGGGCTCGAATTGCCCGAACCAGTATAAACCTTGTGTCTCTTTGCATCACCATCTGGAATCGGGAACACGCAGGACAAATTCACTAGTTGGTTGAGGACCCCCGGTCCAAAACACCGATAGTTGGCGTGCCAGGTAGGGGCCTCTGCGTGTCAATTTCGTCATCCCAACAAGTTCTGGATGGCAGACCCCGTACGACCGCTGCGTCTCGACACGGTGGTCTGGTTTGGGAGCCTGGAGTTCATGTCTCTAGCACACAAGTACGACATGGTACTTCTCACACCCCGAGCCCCGCCTGCCGACGACGACGTCACGCACCGGCAGCCCAGGCGCAGGCGGCGCCCAGGCGGCCATTCTCGCCGCGCTCGCCAGGCACGACGCGAGCAGGGTCACCCCGATGCCACGCAAACCCAGGGCAACTCGCTGCTCTCCGCCAGCATCCCACGACTAGCTGTTGGCGTAGGATCCCTGGTTGGGGATCTATCTAGCCTAAGCCTGGACAAGGGAAAAACGCCGGTGGCACCCGGCGATGCCCCGACATCAAGCTCCGCTCCACCACTCCCTGAGGAGCCAACTCCGGTAGAATAGAGCTCGACGATGGCACTATCTCCATACCCCTTCGGGTTGAGAAATGCCACCGTATCTTATGCTTACGCCTACGCTTCCGCTCACGTGGATCTCTTAGAGCGCCGCCAGCGCTTCGCTCTCAACTTTGACACCACCGCGTCGACCCACACCCACGCTGACTCCTCGAAGGAGGACAAGGCATGGGCTGGAGCGGATTTCTCCGACCACCATGACCACGAAACCATGCGCCGCTTCCTGGCCGCTAGTGACTATTGCTTTGGCTACTTCGATTCCGATGGTGAAAGTACTTATGATCCCACTCGTGAGTGCTTCCACGTCGGACTTGGGATGCCAAGCATGAGCGACGAGGACGAGGGGGCAGACAACCGCACTCTGCTTTATCAGGGAATGGGCGATGCTATGCCTTCATGTATTGTCCCACCGGTAGCATAGAACGAGAACCTTGCCCTTGGACAATTCTGACGCCCAGACCTGGAACAACTCCACGAGCTTCAGGCCAAGGTCGAGCAAGATCGACTCCTTCTACAATAGCTCCGAAGCACTCTCGAGCAGGAGCAGCAAGGCCGTAGTGATGGCAGAGGAGCCCAGCGATGGGCTCGCGACGTGCACCACCGCATCAACGACGATGAAGGGGACGATCGTCCCCCAATCTTCAATCATGCTAGCCAGAATGTCATAGCTACGATGATGCTAGTGTGCGCGATGCCCAAGCCCTCCACCATGGAAGGACGATGGGTTCACGGCGAGCTCCAGGATCTCCTCGAGACCGCCGCGGTGCAGCAGGCTAAGAGTTCCGTCTCCCGGCGGCGCGGTGCCATCTCGGACCTCCCCTCAACACCGCATCGGCAGGATAGGGAGGCCTCAGTTCATCCTGAGCATGCTCGGGCGCTGACCATCAACAGGGTCCCCCTGGTCCACGACCGCCTCGACAACCGATGCGAGGCCCAGGGCGACCACGAGGTGATGGGCCGGCGACGGTGCCACGATGGGGAGGGGCCCGCTCGAGGCTACCATCCGCATCGAGGTGGCCGATATGACAGCGAGGAAGACTGCAGTCCTTCTCCTGAACCACCTGGCCCTCGAGTCTTTAGTAGAGCCATCCGCAATGCTCAGTTTCTAGCACGGTTTCGCCAGCCAGCCAACCTCACCAAGTATAGCGGTGAGACCAACCCCGAGCTCTGGCTTGCCAATTATCGCCTGGCTTGTCAGCTAGGCGGCGTCGACAATGACTGGCTCATCATCCGCAACCTTCCCTTGCTCTTATCAGACTCAGCGCAAGCCTAGCTCGAGCACCTTCCTCCCTCTCAGATCCACGACTGGCGCGACTTGGTTCAGATCTTCATCGGGAATTTCTAGGGCACATACGTGCGCCCTGGAAACTCTTGGGACCTTAAGAGTTGTCGCTAGAAACCAGACGAGTCTCTCCGAGACTTCATCCGGCGCTTCTCTAAATAGTGCACTGAGTTGCCCAGTGTCGGTGACTCAGAGATCGTCCAGGCTTTTCTCTCTGGCACCACCTGCCAAGACTTGGTCCGAGAATTAGGCCGGAACGTATCGCGCTCGGCCGCCGCGCTCCTCGACATTGCCACCAACTTTGCCTTAGGCGAGGAGGCTGTAGAGGCCATCTTCCCCATGGACGACGCCAAGGGGAAGCGGAGGGATGAGGCCCCCGAGGCCTCGGTTCCCCGCCTCCCCAAAAGGAAGAAGAAGGATCACCAGGGGAAGCAGGCCATCCTCGAGGCCGATATGGTCGCGGCCGTAGAACGCAAGAATCCCCGAGGCCCTAGGGGCCCCAGACCTTTCGACGACATGCTTAAGAAACCCTGCCCTTACCACCAAGGCCCAGTCAAGCATGCCCTCGAGGATTGCTCCATGCTGTGGCGTTACTACGCCAGGCTCGGGCTCCCCGATGATGACACCAAGCAGAAGGGCGTCGGCGATCGGGACGATGACAAGGACGACGGGTTCCCCGAGGTACACAACGCCTTCATGATCTTCGGCGGACCCTCAGCGTGCCTTACGGCGCGGCAGCGAAAGAGGGAATGCCGAGAGGTCTTCTCGGTCAAGGTGGCCACTCCCTAGTACCTCGACTGGTCTTGAGAGGCGATCACTTTTGATTGAGATGACCACCCCGACCATGTTCTAAATCCTAGGCAGTACCCACTTATTGTCGACCCGATCATCGGCAACACCCGACTCTCCAAGGTGTTGATGGACGGAGGCAGCGGCCTCAATATCCTATACGCCAACACCCTGGAGCTCTTGGAGATCGACCGATCGAGGCTCCGAGGCGATGCCGCACCCTTCCATGGCATCGTGCCAGGGAAACGCACGTGACCCCTCGGGCGCATCGACCTTCCCGTCTGCTTCGGCACCCCCTCCAACTACCACAAGGAAGTCCTTACCTTCGAGGTGGTCGGGTTCAGGGGAACCTACCACGCCATCCTGGGGTGGCCGTGCTACACCAAGTTCATGGCAGTCCCCAACTATACCTACCTCAAGCTCAAGATTCCAGGCCCTAGCGGTATCATCACGATTGAGTCCACGTACGAACATGCATACGACTGCGACGTCGAGTATGCCGAGGCTCTTGCAGAGGCCGAGACCCTCATCGCCCACCTCGACCAACTCAGTGGCAGGCGTCTGACTCCAAGCGTCGTGCAGGGGGTGTTCGAGCCTGCGAAGGACATCAAGCTTGTCCCGGCGACCCCGCCTGCCCCGACGACCGAGCGCTGAGGATCAGCGCCACCGTCAACATCAAATAGGAAGCCGTGCTCGTCGACTTCCTCCGTGCGAATGCCAACATATTCGCATGGAGTCCTTGGACATGCCGAGCATACTAAGGGAGGTCACCGAGCATGCCTTGGACAATCTAGGCCGGCTCTAGACCGGTGAAGCAACGCCTACGCCGCTTCGACGAGGGAAAAGCATAGGGCCATCGGTGAGGAGGTGCAGAAACTCTTGGCGGCCGGGTTCATCAAGGGAAGTGTCCCACCCAGAGTGGTTGGCTAACCCCGTGTTAGTTAGGAAGAAAAATGGGAAATGGAGGATGTGTGTAGACTACACCAGTTTAAACAAAGCCTGTCCAAAAGTCCCCTTCCCATTACCCCGAATCGATCAGATTGTTGACTCCACTGCGGGGTGCGAGACCCTGTCTTTCCTTGATGCGTATTCTGGTTACCATCAAATCAAGATGAAAGAGTCCGACCAGCTTGCGACTTCTTTCATCACCCCATTCGGCATGTACTGCTATGTGACTATGCCTTTCAGCCTCAGAAACGCAGGGGGCCACATACCAGCGGTGCATGACCTAGGTCTTTGGCGACCACATTGGGTGGACCGTCGAGGCCTATGTGGACGACATCGTGGTCAAGACCAGAAAGGTCGAGGATCTCGTCGACAACTTGAGGATAGCCTTCAAATGCCTTAGAGAGAAGGGCATCAAGCTCAATTCTGAGAAGTGTGTGTTCAGGGTCCCCCGAGGCATGCTCTTGGGATTCATAGTCTCGGAACGCGGCATCGAAGCCAACCTAGAGAAGGTCTCAGCCATAACTAGCATAGGACCAATCAGAGACCTCAAGGGAGTACAGAGGGTCATGGGATGCCTTGCGGCCCTAAGCCGCTTCATCTCGCGCCTCGGCAAAAAAGGCTTGCCCCTGTACCGACTCTTGAGAAAATCCGAGCATTTTTCTTGGACCCCCGAGGCCGAAGAAGCCCTCAATAGACTCAAAGTGCTGCTCATAAATCCTCCTGTCCTGGTACCACCGGCCAAGGGATGAGGCCCTCTTACGCTACATCACCACAACGACCCAAGTGGTCAGCGCTGCCGTAGTAGTAGAAAGGCAGGAAGAGGGGCATGCTCTACCCACCCAATGACCTATCTACTTCATTAGCGAGGTGCTCTCTGAGACCAAAACACGCTACCCCCATATCCAAAAGCTGGTCTATGCCGTAGTCCTAGCCTGGCGCAAGCTGCGTCATTACTTCGAGTCTCACCCAGTGACTGTGGTATCATCTTTCCCCTTGGGAGAGATAGTCCATAACCGGGAGGCCTCAGGCAGGATAGCCAAGTGGGCTATTGAGCTTATGGGGGAAACCTTGACTTTTGTGCCTCGGAAAGCGATTAAGTCTTAGGTCTTGGCCGATTTTGCGGCTGAGTGGACCGACACCCAATTACCACCTGCCCAAGTCTAGATAGAATGCTGGACCATGTACTTCGACAGGTCTCTGATGAAGACCGGGGTAGGCGCAGGACTCCTCTTTGTCTCGCCCCTCGGAGTACACATGCGCTACATGGTGTGGCTCCACTTCGCCGCCTCCAACAACGTGGTCGAGTACGAGGCCCTCATCAATGGCTTGCAAGTTGCCATTGAACTTGGGGTACGACGTCTCGACGTCCGGGGCGACTCGTAGCTCGTCGTCGATCAAGTCATGAAGGAGTCTAATTGCCTCGACCCCAAAATGGAGGCTTACTACAAGTTGGTACATCGCCTAGAAGACAAGTTTGACGGTCTCAAACTAAACCACATCACGTGGAAGTACAACGAGGCCGCTGACGAACTAGCAAAGATGGCCTCAGCATGGGCTCCGGTCCCCCTAAACATCTTTGCCAGGGACCTTCACAAACCTTCCATTGACTACACCTTGGTAACGGAGGAGGGCCCACCTGTGGAATCCACGGCGGGGCTCGACGCCCCCTCTACTGCCGAGACCCCCTTGACCAAGCCCGAGGTCATGGAAGTCAACACCGAGCCTCCGTAGACTGACCAGGACACGGATTGGCGAATCCCGTTCCTCGATTGGCTTGATCGGGGGGAGCTTCCTAGTGACAGGACCGAAGCCCGATGGCTTGCGCGCCGAGCCAAGACTTACATCCTCTGTAATGATGAATTGTACAGGCAAAGTCCCTCCGGTGTCCTCCAACAATGTATCACTGCCGAGGCAGGCCGAGCCCTGCTTTGGGACTTACACGGAGGGGCCTGCGGGCACCATGCGGCGCCTCGGACGCTCGTAGGAAATGCTTTCCGCCAAGGGTTTTACTGGCCGACGGCGGTCGCCGATGCCACCAAGCTAGTACGCTCCTGCGAAGGATGTCAGTACTATGCTCGACAAACACATCTCCTAGCCCTGGCCCACCAAACCATCCCCATCACGTGGCCGTTCGCCGTATGGGGGCTCGACATGGTCGGGCCTCTACAAAAGGCCCCCGGGGGCTACACCCATCTACTGGTATCAATCGACGAGTTCTCCAAATGGATCGAGGCTCGTCCGATCAATCGAATCAAATCCAAGCAAGCAGTGTTGTTCTTCACTGACATTATCCACAGGTTTGGGGTTCCTAACACCATCATCACCGACAACGGGACACAGTTCACCGGCAAAAAGTTCTTGATGTTTTGCGACGACCACCACATCCGTGTGCCCTGGTCGGCCATAGGACACCCAAGGACCAACGACCAAGTAGAACGTGCCAACGGCATGATCCTACAAGGCCTCAAGCCAAGAATTTACAACCGGTTGAAGAAGTTTGGCAAGAAATGGCTCGCCGAACTCCCATCGGTCATCTGGAGCCTGAGGAACACTCCAAGCCGAGCCACAGGGTTCACGCCTTTCTTCCTGGTCTATGGGGCCGAGGCCATCCTCCCCACTGACTTGGAATATGGTTCCCCAAGGCTAAAAGCCTACAACAAACAAAGTAACCACACCACCCGAGAGGACGCCCTCGACCAACTGGAAGAAGCCTAAGATGTCGCGCTATTGCACTCGGCTAAATACTAGCAGACCCTACAGCGCTATCAGGCCTGGCGTGTCTGAGGCTGAGACTTGAAGGTAGGCGACCTAGTGTTGAGGCTAGCACAGAGCAACAAGGGCCACCACAAGCTGACCCCGCCATGGGAAGGACCATACATCATCACCCAAGTACTGAAGCTCGGGACATACAAGCTAGCCAACGAGAAGGGCGAAATCTTCACCAACGCTTGGAACATAGAACAGCTACGTCGCTTTTATCCTTAAAATTCCAAGCATTGTATATATTTTTTCTCGGAATACAATTGAAACCCGTTTTTAGTTGTTCTAATTTCTCGAGAAGTTCCCCAAGCCTATCGTTGGTCTCGGCAATACGATGACACTGTAAGGGAGACTCAGCTCTACCTTCGTAGAACCGAATCTCCCTCAGGGGCTAGAGGGGGGATTCCCCCTAAAGTCCCACGCGTCATTTTTAGTCGTCTTTCGAAAAAATTCCTACGCCAAACCCTCTAGCACGCTCTGACGAATCGGTTGCGGAAAACCCAAGGACAAAAAGCCCGACTCAGGGCCAGAAGGCTGGTTGAGTCACAAGACAGCCTAAGCCTCTGGGCTACGGCGCTCCCTCACCACCTTTTGCCCAGGGGATGGCTTAGGCTCCAAAGAGGTTTTTTGCAAAGAAATCAGATCGGAGACAACAAGAGGACAGAGGCTCGGAAATATAAGACAAACGATTAAAGAAACACGAGTACTTTAAAAAGAAAGGCCTTGACGGCCACAAGCGTTACGATACAAATCTAATTCCTACTCTATTTACATGGCCACTTGGGCCTAGGTCAAGGCTCAGCACCTCCGGCATCGGCAGACGGTGGGGGAGGGACCACCTCCTCTTCAAACAACGTTGCCAGCGCGGTGCTAGGGCCTTCCACCGCCTCCAATAGCTTCATCACCACCTCATCGGCCTCGTCGTCATCATCGGGCAAGACATAGCCATCGCTGATGGCTTGAAGGTCGACACCAATGTAGTGCGAGGCGATGACGGCCAGTGCGCGCTTGACGCCCGTGTGCAGCGCTCCTCGGAGCCGCTCACGCACTTGACCACTCAGTGTAGTCAGACGGCTCCCAAGGGAGCTGCCTGACTGAACCCCCTCGACTGCTAGGGCGTCGTAGGTGGCACAGGCGGCACTCTTTAGCGCCTCGTGCTCCCTGATCTCGGTCTCGAGCACCGTCTGCACCGCGCTGGAAGCCTCGGCTGCCCGAGTAACCTCCGCCTCTGACTCTGCACCACGGAAAACGGAATGAGGTTGAGCGAGGGAAAAAACAACCTAAATTAGGGGCAGAAGCCTACGGAACTCACCCTTGGCCTTCTGCTCCCAGCGTCGGGTCTCGACCTGATAGGCCTTGGCTTTCTCCTTCTAGTGCAGGGCCTCAGCCCCGTAAGCCTCGGCCTTCTCCTTTAGGCGCTGGGCCTCGACCCGAGAAGCCTCGGCCACCCTAGAAGCTTCACTCCCCAGCTCTATGTCACACAAGGAAGTTAGGGAATGAACATAAGGAAAAGAAAATAAAACGAGGGGACTAGGAGTCACCCTCGGCCGTCCCCCTCCAAACCACAGCCTCGGTTCATGAGGCCTCAGCTACTGCAAGGGCCTCATCCAAAGCACCTTTTGTCAGCTGGTGCGCACTCTATTCTGCCCCTAGCTGCCTAGCAAGAGCCATGGCCAAGGCCGTAGCTTCTACGGCTCGAGCCCTGAAGGCATCCCGATCACTGGCCGCGCGGGTGAGCTCCTCCTCCAACTCCTTGACCCACGCCGCCAGAGGGGCGAGCTGCTCCTAGGCCGTGGCCGCCTCGACCTTCGTGTCGGCACAATGAAGGTGGAGGTCCTCCACCTCTACGCTCCGCGCCGATAGGAGCTCGTTGGCATCGGCAAAAAGGCCCTTCTACCGCTGAAGCTGGTCCCAGACATCCCTCTCCCCGGCGAAGGAAGACCGACTTCCCAAGAGATCGGGTCTCGAGCTCCTGTGGGAAACAGAATAGGGGTCAATCCCTATAGAGAAAGCTCAGAAAAAGACCACCACATGGGAAAAGAAAGCACGAACCTGGGTGACTCCGGGCAAATCGTTGGCCACCACGGACAGCGCCGTCCGTAGAGACCGCTCCGCTAGCTGGTGGTACTGCTCGAACGTGTCCCAGCGACCGCCCTCGGCTGCGTCCTCTAGGGCAAACAGAGGCCCTGCCTCAGGATCATCCCGGCTTTGCCACAGGACATGCGGGTGGTTCCACCCGTGGGGTTCAGGTCACACCCGCGCGAGGGCTGAGCTTCCCTCGCCCGGAGTTGGAATCGGCTGTTCCACGACACCGACTGCCTCGGCGCCGGCCATCCCTTGCGCTCCGAAAGTATCGTCAGAGGAGATCGGAAGAATCTCCACCTCTCGGGCGCTCTCTCGCAATGGCGGCGGGCCCTGAACCAAGGGTGCCACCAAGGCCTTCGTCGCCTTCATCTCCATTTCCTAGGCTGGCAGCCCCGCCACGATCGCGTCAGCGTCGGTGGTCTCGGGGGCTCCGGCCTCTGCCATCGTGGCCTCGGTGGTCCCAGGGGCTCCGGCCTCCGCCATCATGGCCTCGGTGGTCTTGGGGGCTCCGGCCTCCGCTATCATGGCCTCGGCGGTCGCGAGGGCCCCGGTGCCCGCCGCAGCGGCCTCGATGGTCCCGGGCGCCGCAGTCTCTGTCGCCCCGGCCTGCGAAACCCCGAGGACCTCAGTCCCGGTGGTCTCGGTGGCCAAGGGAACCTTGGCCGCATCCAACCCATGAGCCTCACCATCACGGGGCGGAGGTGCTACCTTCCCTTCCTGTGTTAGGGCCGCCTCGGCAGCCCCTCCTGGAGTGGCCGGCTCCTTCGGGTCGGCCCTCGCCGATGCCACGCCATGATGCAGGGCGGCTTGAACCTCCGCCACCCAGTGGGCGGTGGAGCCAGGGTTAACCTAGAGCACTTTGAGGGGCGCCAAAATAGGCACCTCCACTGGCCGCTTCTGGCTAAGGACAAGATGATCACAGGGTCAGTACAAGACAAAAGAACGAATGGAAGGCACTACGACCCCACCAAAAATACACCTACCTCGAGCGGGGCGGCAACCGCTTTGCCACGGCGACCCTCATCCGCAAAGGCGGCGGCAGCGGCAGAGGCATCGCCTCCGTGTCCATCGGCACCGGTTGGTCCTCAACAGACCCAGCGCCCCCTCGGTCCTCTACGGGGGCAGTTGCGTCGCGACCGCCACCACTTGTTCCACCGCCGCCGCCGAGCCCACCGGGCTGACGGCGTGTTTGCCCAATGCCCGCGCCTTGGGAGTGTCAGCCTCAGCCCCGGAGCGGGTAATTGCCAACCCCGGGTCCGCTCCTCCTCCTCCCGGGAGTGCCGGGCTGCTTGCCAACACCTCGGGCACCACCTCCACTACGTCAGGGAGATGGTCCAGGGGACCTCGCCCCACCTCGCCCTCGTCATCCCCGTCCGAGGCCTCCATCGACAGCGACGGCGATGGGGATTCCTCCAATGGGAGACCATCCTTCCTTTGTTGACGGTGGTGCTTGTCCAGCTCCTCGCACGCGAGGATCTTCTTTGTGCGCTTCGCCGCCTTGGCATCCTTCTGTTTTTTCTGCGCGTTGGCATGCGCCCGGTTGATCGCCCGCCGCCTCGCGTCCTTAGGAACGGGCGGTGGAGAGGAGCGCATGTCCCTCATCCCTTGCAGGAACGATGAACACGCATAAGGGAACAAGAAGTAAGAAGAAACAGAGGAGGCTCGGGGGCTACAGCGGCGCACGACTTAACAGCGAGAGGAACCCCCGTGACGGTCGCATCATGATGGGGGTCAAGTTGCCGCCCCTCAGCTTCGCCTCTACCGTCTCCCCCACCCGACAAAGAATTTCCTCGTCGAAAAGGGCGGAGGAGGACATCCGGATGCCCTCAATGGGCTCACCCGTCTTCATCTCGAACAGCCGCCGTCGCCGAGCCATCAGCGGCAGCACCCTCCGGCGGTGGAAGGTAGCCACGACCACAGCCACGGTAAGGCCATGGCCCCATAGCCTCTCTAGCCCCTCCAGAAGCGGCTACAGCTTGGGCTGGTCGTCCTTCGGGACGTCGTACTTCCACCTCTACAGGCAGCTCCCCACAATCCGCCCAGTGTAGGGGGGAAGTCCTCAGTCGTCGTTACGAAGGTAGAACTAGCTCGTGTACCATCGGCGATTGGATGACGCGAGCTAGGTTGGGATGTAGAGGTGCTGGCGGTCCTGGTGCACTTGGAGAGTGTAGCCGCTGGCCCTTGTCGCTTTCCTCATGCCCGACGTGCCCATCGGCTTAGTGGTGTGTCCCGCCCGGAAGAGATGGAGCCACAACTCCCAATGGGGAGCAATCCCCAAGTACCCCTCGTAGACAGCAACGAAGATGGCCGCCTGTGCGATGGAGTTGGGGTTGAAGTTGTGGAGCTCCACGCCATAGTAGTGCGGGAGCGCCCGCATGAACCGATCCGCCGGGACGCCGAGGCCGCGCTCGTGAAAGGAGACGAAGCTCATGACATAGCCGTTGTGAGGCCTCGGCTCTGGCTCACCGTACGGAGCGATCCACTCCGGCCTGTTGGGGTCCATCACCGGACGAAGGAGTCCGCCGTCAACGAGCGATTGGAGCGTCTCCACGGTAACGTCGGAAGGATCCTAGGGGTCTGCCTTGATAACAATGATGTCGCCGGCCATGAGTGCGGTGGAGGGATTGGATGCGGCGGTGAGTTTTTCTCTCTCTCTCACTCTCTCGCTCTTTCTCGCTTTCTCCCTGGCTCGCTCTTCTCCCTTCTTCTTCCCGGCACCCGCTACTCTAGCGATGGCTCGATAGAGGCAGAGCTAACGTAGGCAAGGTAAGGTGAGGAGGGGCGAGACTCTTTGAGTATTTATGCAGGGTGAAGGCGAAACGGACGAGCGATGAAATCGTGGAAGTTTCCCCTCGATCCGGCGCGGTTATCCATGATCCAATTTTACCGCCCAAGCGCCCACTTCTTTCTCATTAATTGCGGGAACATTTACGTTCCATCCACCACGTCACGCTCGGCCACTATGGCAGCAGGCGTCGTTTCACCTCCCCAGGAAACCGCCTCAAAAGGCGCGCCACCCATTGCCGAGCCGATGGGGAAGATATTCCTTTCAGATGAAGGAACCGGGCTTCGAGCCCGTTACGGTCCAGGGGTTCGAAGGCTGGGCCCCTAGGGGTTTCGACAGCCGCCCTAGGACAACAGAGTTAGGGACGACCGCAGGCGAGCCTATACGGGGCTGAGGCCCGAGCAAGCGAAATGCTTGGGATGCCCTAAGTCGTGTCCGAGACCGGCAGGGAGGTCTCCGAATGGGATCCCACTGTAGGGAGGCATCGAGTCACCGAGGCCTAGCGAACGGCCTTGGCACCCACTAGAGAAACCCTCTGGTACTCTTGGAGTGTGTCTCTGGACCGCTAGCTGTCCCCTAGCGAACAGGGCACGGGCCTCCACTCGGACTTACCCGATAACAGCTCACCGGAAGTGCCAACACTCGTACCCACCGAGGGTAGCCTGGCACATTCCACCCCTCCTTCCAAGCGAAAAGGAAGCGCGAGGGTCATACAAAAAAGCCAGGGGAACCCCCGACGGACCTCTTGCCTCGTGCAGAGGCTAGGGGGCTCTTCCTGCAACCTTGCCGAGACCCCGCGACCCAGGCTCGCGCCCAAAAGGGCCTCGGCAAACAAACCCTCACACGCGAGGGGCGTACAAAAAAGCTAGGGGAACTCCCGACGGCCCTCTCGCTCTGTGTAGAGGCTAGGGGGCTCTTCCTACAACCTTGCCGAGACCCAGCGGCCTAGGCTCGCACCCGAATGGGCTCGGCAAACAACCCCTCCGTCCGAACAAAAAGGATATGTGAGGGTCGAACAAAAAAGCCAGGGGACCCCTGATCGCCCTCTCCCTCCGAGCGGAGGCTCGGGGGCTCCTCCTACACCCAAGACAAAGACAAGCAACCTAAGCCCGCGCTAGAAGCTTCGTTACAAATACGATAAAGGGCACCGAGCCCGTTATGGTCTAGGGGTTCTAAGGCTGGGCCCCCTGAGGTTTCGACAGCCACGCCAGGGCAACAGAGTCAGGGATGACTATGGGCGAGCCCACGAATGGCCGAGGCCCAAGCAAACAATCACTCGGGGCGCCCTAAGTCATGTCCGAGACCGGCAGGGAGGTCTCCGAATGGGATCCCACCGTAGGGAGACACCGAGCCACCGAGGCCCAGCGAACGGCCTTGGCACCCACTAGAGAAACCCTCTGGTACTCTTGGAGTGCGTCTCTGGACTGCTAGCCGTCCCCTAGCGAATGGGGCATGGGCCTCCACTCGGACCTACCCGATAACAGCTCACCGGAAGTGCCAACGCTCATGCCCACCGAGGGTAGCCTGGCATATTCCACCCCTCCTTCCGAGCGAAAAGGAAGCGTGAGGGGCGTACAAAAAGTCAGGGGAACCCCTGACGGACCTCTTGCTCCGTGCGGAGGCTAAGGGGCTCTTCCTGTGACCTTGCCGAGACCCCCGCGACCCAAACTCACACTTGTGGGCTCGGCAAATACGATAAAAACTCCTCACTCGAACATGAAAATGAAAAAAGCCCCTGGAGGAGTAACTCCACTCCTCTAGGGCCTCGGGGGCTACACCCGGCGGGTGTGCTCGCGCGCACCCACCGAAACCTCAAGAAGCAAAACACAATCCCTACGGGAGCGACTGCAAGCCAAGTCTCGATAAACCCTCAGGGAGAGTGCACTCACTCCCCCTGAGGCTCGGGGGCTACTGTCGGGTACCATAAAACAGGGGTACCCCGAGCGTACACCAAAAGGGGCACTTAAATCCCATCAACGACAAAGTTAGAGGGTAAGCCATGGGCTCATCACTAGCCCCGTCCGAGCCCACCTGGCTCTCCGCATCGCCTCAGGCCTCTCACAGGAGGTCTCGGTGTCCTGGCGCAATTTCCGCCTCGCGCGAGGCCTCTCACGGAAGGCCTCGGCAAGGAGCCCAATCTTCGTCTCGTGCGAGGCCTTATTCTCCGTATCGCTCGAGGTCGGCTTGTCCATAGCTCGTCGCCCCCGCCTCGACCGGTCTTCCCGACAGCACGTCATGTCCTATTAATATGTCAACCACTCCCGTAATCTCAGCCGGACGACGGCTCGACACTGCGGAATGGCCGATGGGACATGAGGTCGCATCAGTGCCATACTGGCTGAGACAGGGCACGGCGGGGATTACCGGCCACTGTATTCTGACGCTGTGCCCATGATCAGCGCCCGCACTACACTGTGCCCCGCGATCCCCGCCTCGAAAACAACACGACATGGGCAGCCTAGCCTGGGTCATCATCGCCTTCGAACCAGCACACCAGATCAACCGCTCTCTCCGGGCGTCGGCACTCTGCACCAGGATCTCAGCTATCTCGGGATTCGTGTCTGTCGAGACCCCCCACCGCGGTGCGGCCTCGACACCGACTGAGCCTCGACCTCGCGCATAGTCAATCCACAGTGACCCGCATGCTGACCGCCGCACCCGGTCCGAGGCAGCCCTGGAGCTCCCATGATGCACAGGATCGGATGTGACCAGCACGCCGCCCCAGTGCTCCAAGGACGGACCACTTCGATGACTACGCCGCCACAGGAACAGGCTATAGGGCTCGGACACGCCGCCTCTGTTCGCACGACGCCATATAGTTAGCACATGTACTGCCCTTGTTCTCCCTTCAAACTATAAAAGGAAAGGACTTAGGCTATTTCTATGGGGAGACAGGTTCTCACAAAGAGCAACATTCTATAACACACGCCACTTCCTTGCCGCTTGAGAGCAACGTCTTAAGCAGCCCGCATCACTCCCCGCCGAGACCTGGGACTGGCTCCCTCTCTCACCTAGCTTGTAACCCCCTACTACAAGCACTTCGGTGCAAGGAATACAAGATCAATCTCCCAGACTGGATGTAGGGCTCGAATTGCCCGAACCAGTATAAACCTTGTGTCTCTTTGCATCACCATCTGGAATTAGGAACACGCAGGACAAATTCACTAGTTGGTTGAGGACCCCCCGGTCCAAAACACCGACAAGTGTCCTTAACATTGACTAAATCATCAACCAACTCGCCTTCTCTTCTCAGTTGCTCCAGATATGCAACGTACTCATCCTTCCAGTAGAAAAAAGGGCACCCGATTCCATTGGGCTGCAGGAAACCAGATCCATCACCAATGAAAAATGGTAATCCAAAATCAGTGCGCCAAAACAGTCAAAATGAAGGAAATCACAAGGAACACAATCTACACTGACCTTGTGGGTTGGACAACAGAAGAACACCTCTCCTTTGCTCCATGGTTTCATTGAAACCCGGCGTACCACTCGCCTCCGATTGCAATTGGTGCAAATAATCAGTGGTATACCATCTGATGTCAGCGGATTTGAAGCCGATGCAGTGGATCCAACCTCCATACTCGTGGATGAAATGGTGAATGGCGCCGACGGTAAGCACACAAAGAGAATGGGAACAATTTGGTCAGTCGGTGGAGAGTGAGGAAGAGAGATCGGAGGATGGGTTGCCATTTAATAACTCAGGTAAGGACTTAAATACATTCTTCCACCAACCATTCTGGCGCCAAAACTCCTGCCAAATCCAACCTGGACGCCACATGGACAGCCACGTCGATTAAAAAACTGGAACACAGCGATATGGACTAGGAATGCGCCACTAACAAAGATGATAGACCCAAAAACCCACTTTCAGAGTTGATGGACCTAAGTAAAACTTGAGTACAAGTTGATGGACCACTGATGCATTTAACTCTATATTAAAACCTACCAGAATGCTTCAATAATTTAGATGAGAGGAAAATTCATGGGCCGTCCTTTAAGTTAGCAAGGGGTGCCATCTAGATCCTCTACTTTCAAAATATCAATTCTGGGTCTATGAACTTGGCTTCAAGTGTCATCTAGGTCTAAATGGGTCCAAACCAGCACTCGATGCTGATGTGGCGCGCTGATGTGGCTCCTACATGGGGGGCCCACATGTCAGTTGGTTATATGTCTATTTATTTTTATTTTTTTTGCTGATGTCACGATGACTTTTAAAAAAATAATTTATAACTTTTTCATATGAGCTCGGATTAAGACAAACTTTATATCAAAATGGTAGCCCTCGACAAGATCTGCAACTTTGTAGTTGAAAAGTTTTTAAATTGAACCCGTTTAGGATCCCAAAATATTATTGTAAGTGCGCAGATTTTAAAATTCAAAATTGTCCAACAATCTCAATGTTGACATGGTGTATATGAAAATTATAGTTCTCAATACGATCTAAAAGTTTGTAGTTGAAAAGTTTTTTATTTGAAGTTGTTTAATGTCCCAAATATGTGTTCTAAGTTTGTAGATTTGGGACACTAAATGAGTTCAAATAAAATACTTTTCATCTACAAAGTTGTAGATTTTATTGAAAACTATAACTTTCGTATACACCATGTCAACATCCGAGAGTTTTTAATAATTTTAAATTTTAAATTTTAAAATCTGTAAACTTACAACAGTGTTTGAGGACCCTTGACATATGTCCGTCCTCAGTCTCCGTCGCGTCATTCAGTCGTTTCTATTCCTCACGACCTCTTTTCCCTTGGGCTCTCTCCCTCCCATGCCCTGTCTCTCCGTCGAGCTTGTGGCGGCGGCAAGGATCTAACCACGCCCGGGCCTGGTGCACCGCGGCCCAGCGGCGGTTCCAGCGCCACATGGAGCGGGCCAGCAGGCTCGGTGGCGCGTGGGCTGCGACTCCGAGCGCGGGTGTCGCTGGCTACGGGCTGTGTTATCGACAGGACTGTGTTCCAACAATCACGATTTTCTTCAAAAATATATACGCAACAATTAGAAATGGTCTTGCAAAAAATATTCAACCAACCCTGCTGAAATTGAGGGACGTTATAAGAAATACATTTTCATTTTCACAGTCGTGCTGAATGAAATGGGTACCCTTATGGGGAGGTTCTTGTCACGCTTATTGATGTTCTCATATATATATGTTCTTATTTGTAATTTTGTGAAAAGAGTAAATTTATGTACAAGTTATCTTGAAAGTTAAATTTGAGTTGAAGGAAGGCTAGGGACAAGTGCTTTGTGAAGCATATGACTACCTCAATTAGATTTTTGTGGTGAAACTTTTTATGGGCATTTTACGAGAATGTATTTGGTCCCTAAAAAAATCATAGTTTCAACATTTTCTAAGCAAATTTGGATATTATTCAATTTGTGGAAATATTGAGCAAATTTAAAATAATTTCTAAACTAACAAAAACCTTTAAATTAGCCCTTCCAAACTTGCATATGGTCTTATAAACATTTGTGTGCACACATATATAGTTTTTGAAACTAAATATATTTTTGACAATGCATGTTGTTCGAATGTGAAGTATCCTATAATAGGCATAAATACATTTAAATTATAAAAAAACATAAAAAATATGAAACTACTCGCATAAGTAGTATGGATGGATAACCATGAATTTATAAAGAAAAGGTTCGATGGAACCAAATATTAAATGACCGAGATACTAATGTTACGACATTTGATGTAGGCACAATTAAAAAATGAAAGGGAAATGGTATGTTGGGTTGGCCAAGGTTCAAGGTGGAGAGAGGCATGCGGCTCGAGCTAAGTTGAGTGAGCCCAATGGTGGCGAACAGCGTGGCGACCCGTCAATGGGCTTGGTGGGCCTCGTGGATGGGCTAAGCGGGCCTATCGATGGCCTCGCTGTTTTTTAAATTTATTAACGAAGGCTGGCATTTGTCCGCATGTATAAATCAGGATTTACGCAGGCATTGTATACGAGGCGGACGGCCTGCCCGTCTGCGTTAATGCTAGCTTTTTCACCGTCTACGATAATACTTACACTAGTGGCGATTTAACGATAGAGTTAAATGTATTAGCGAACCTTGAACTTATAAGGATGTGTCTTAGCTCCATGAACTTTAAAACTGCATTTCTGCTGTCTCTAAACTTTGTTAAGTATAGGGGCATCTAAGGTCCATGGCACGCACACATAGGCGTTTCTAGCTCACGTGGCATCGCCACAGTGACTGGGAGTGTGTCTCGGTGCGTACAAATGGCTTCCCCAACAGCAGTGCACTCACGTGAGGCAGGACGGGGTGGCCGACGTGGGGGTTGCGAAGCTGCTAGTTCTTCTGGTTCCTCGTCGCGAACCCATGGTGCAAGCGATGTGCCTATGATGAGCCCACATCGGGAGCATCCCTTTGAACCCATGGTGGGAGTTGCGCGAGTGAGCTAACTATTAGCTACTATTAGCTGATTTGTTAGCTTGAACATTCAACTAACATAGTTGGACCTGTTTGGATCAAAAGAAACTAATTATTACTCCGTAGCAGCTAAACCCTATGAGTCCAAATATACCCAACATAACTCCCAATCGAAGAGTGTATGCTGTCACCAACGACTCAACATTGCCACTCACACAAAGTTGCTAGTGAGAGCTGCAAACAAGACCGAATTTAAGCATGTTTATCGAGGTCCGCCAACCCCGATAATAACCTAAACAAATTCTTTAATAAAACGTTATTATGAATTAAGAAAAAATCTGTCATATTAACATTGATGACCGATACATCACTTGTTGCGAGCATCCGAGGGGCTTAAGAATATTCGGGTATTCATATTCATATATATGGAGGGGTCAACCCTCTCCCTGACTCCCTCTCCCAGGCTCCCACCCTGCAGCTCCAACCTCCAGCAGGACTGCAGCAGCTACAGGCCGAGGAGGCACCGAGACTAGACTGCGATCGAGAGGGAGTGGTGGTCATCTGGTGCTGGTGGAGTGTCAACGTGCACTCCGAGGTGCGCTGTGCCGCTGCCGCTCGGCCTCGCCTCGCATTTACTGGTCGCTGCAGCAGGCACGCGCGCGCGCGCCAACAAAGGCCGGGCTGGTCCTTATGGCATCCGATATTTGGACACAGACACACGGTATTAAATATAGATTAAAAATATAACTAACTGTATAGATTGCAATCCATTTACTAGACGAGTTTTTTAAACCTAATTAATTTATGATTTGACAATATGACACCATAGTAAATATATGCTAATAACAAATTAATTAGACTAAATAAATTTATCTCACAGATTCCTAAGGACTTATATAATTTATTTTATTATTACTATGGAACACTTAACGTGACACCTGTGACAACCTAAACTTTATCGCACCCCCTCGACACAGACACATGCATTCATGGTTCATTCATCCGTTCATTCGCTCTCGCATGCTGCGCTGTTCCAGAATTCCAAGGACTTGTCACTTCCAGTCAGCCTGCAGTCGTATACTAGCACCAGTATGCATGCTATGCTATCGGCTATCGCTGTGCTCTCTCTTTGCAGCTCTGCCCCTGCTGGTGTATGTAGCCCCAGCTAGCCTGCAGGCGCGGCAGCGTATTTACGCGCCCGTGGTCCAAGGACCGGCACGCACGGAATGAGACGTCGGCAACTTAATCATGCTCACCTCGCTCGCGCACCGCCGGCCGGCCAGCAGGCACTCCGATGACCTCGTCGATCACCCGGACCTGCCGCGCGAGGCCGCTAGCGATCTGGTGAATGGATGAAGGGACGAAGGGGAGTGACCAGAGACGAGAGTGCGTGCGAGCAGTGTGGAGCGAGCGAGACCACCGCGCACGTACGGCGCACATGACGGTCGGTCGGTTTGGACACGATCGGCCGGGCCTTTCGGGCTTAGGAACGCACAGCCACGGGAACTGAAAGTACGGGCCGGGACGCATGCGGGCATGCGCGCGGCAGCGGCGCTGGCACTGCGCTCCGCTCCGCATGGGTCCGTCCGATGGAGATGGAGCCCAGCAATGCAAGCGGGGCGATGATGGGACGGCTCGCTTCTACATGCCGCGCATTCATTCTGATCTCCACTCCCAAGGCCAAGGGGAGGCGATCGGTCAGCTGGGCGGGGCCTGGCCGCCTGGGGCGAGGACGACGACGCCGCGCGGCAGCGGCAGGCCCGCAGACGAACTACCGGGCAGGGGGAGCAATAACTCCGTCGTCATTCTCCCAGGGCCCCACACCCTGCCCCCTGCTGGCTGCTGCCTTACCCCCGTTTTGTCCCCCTGGCCTGCTGCTGGCCCGGCCCGTACACACGGTACACTACGCCCCACCATTGCGTTGGGCACTTGCTTGGGCCCCTCCCCACCCTGGCCTGCGCTCTGCCCATTCTCTTCTCTGCTCGTTCCCTCTCGGCTCTCGCTATCGGAGTAGTAACATTCAAAAGGCACGGCCTTGGTCTCTTCTCTTCATTCTCTTTTCTTCTTTCTGCATTCATTCATTCATTCATGACGACCGTCGCTTCTTCCTTACTCCAAGAAAACTGTCCCCCTGCAGTGGCACTGCTAACAATCGGCGAGCAAATCCTTGGACGCAAAGCGCAAACGCCATGCAAGAAATGGGGACTCGTGGCTAAGCTCACCCCATGGGCCGTGATGGATGATGGATCGATGCGTCGTCGTTCGGCGACGCGCGCGCTAATCTCCTGTGTACATGGCGCAGCTGCGTGCATGCACATGACGCTCGTGTTACGTACGTACGTGCTATGGCTACTGGCTAGTCTAACGCAGAGGCAGCGAGGCTGCAGCGAGGCTGCACAGGGCCGCGCACAGTGGATCGAGCTATAGCACGAGGGTGCGGATCCCGAGGATGACGGTGGAGATGGAGGAGGCAGAGGGAGCTAGCTGAGTCGCTGGGGCCTCCTTCCCTGACTCTGGCTGGCTCGGGTCTGGCGCTGCATTTCCTCCGGCTGACATGGCCCGGCGAGGCGCGCAGCAGGCCGGCGGATGGGAGGATCGGTGTCTCACCAAACCGCTCCAATCCCTGACGTTGACAAGTCAGTGCCTCGTCTAGTAGCCCCCCCGAGCGAGGCGAGGACTCTCTTTAATTTCGGCCGCCAACGTAACGTCTCGTCTCGTCGTTTCTTGGCCTTTCTCAACCAAGTTTTGAAAAATTAAAATTGACGGCTTGACACCTCCGACACCGAGCATGCATGATGCATGTAAAATCCAGGGGGTCAAGCGTGAGCAAGGCCGGTCACCACGCAAATTTCCCCCCCTCGGCCTCCGCGGTTGGGTTCACGCAGCATACTATCTATCCCTTTCCGCTCGCTCACGCACACTCTTTTGCCCCCGGCCGGCCGCGCCCACGCAGGCAGGCAGGCGCCCCTTGCTTTCCGCGTCCCCGTACCGTCCGGCTGCCCGCCCCGGCCGCGAGGACCACGCGCGCGGCGCGGCGGCCGCCCGACACGAGCCCCACGGCCCACGCCCACGCCGCGCGCGCGAGTCCGGCCGGCTCTCCTAATCCTCTCCGGGGAGCCAGCCGCTAGCGCCACGCCCGGTTAGTTGTTCGGACTGTTAGTTACCAACACAACGCAACAACAACACGGCCGGCGCGGCCGAGGTTATCGCCTGCCGCAGGTGTTGTGTTGACCTGATGATGATAACAAAAATCACACGGCCGGCGACACTGGCCGCAGTGTGCTGGTGGCATCGACCACACGTCTGGAAACAGATCACATCGGCGCGCCGACCACCACGACGGTGCGTGGCAGATTGACACAGGACTAGCAGTAGATTGCACCACCACCACCATCATCACCGTAAGTACCCAGCGACATGGAGTAGCCGCGCACCGGGCCGGCGTGCGGCCGGGCGGTACCACAGCCACACGACGCCACGCCCGAAATTTTTTTTGTTTTTTTAGCCCTTTTTTTTAAAAAAAATTCACAAATATACCCTTGAAGGTATGATTTCAAAATCTGGACGCTAAGCTCGGTGCCATCGTTGCTGGCGCCAAGCTTACACGTCTCGACGCCATAGATTTTGGCGCCTAGGTCTTGGGCTCGACGCAGACGTGAGAGTGACTTGACAGGCAGTTTGGCGCCGTAGATCCAGGCGCCGAGTTCGGCGCCATGTAATTTTAATATTTATATTATATAACCGTAGTATGACAAGACGTGGAAAAGCTAGCAAACAAGGTAACATCATCGCATGTTGTTATGTTATGGGTTCATTGTTGTGGATCAAATAGGAAATCCTAGGTGTATGATTTAATGTTAATTGCTTTAGGTTCTTAAAACGAAAATGACTAAATTGTAGTTATGACCGAATGACCGAAAATACCTTCGACCCATTACCTCTGTCTAGTGGTGTTCTAGTGCCCATGTGTTTTTGCGGCGATCCTTGCAAGGTAGCCAAGTCCGATGAAGAGGACACGTATAGGCAGAGGTATTGGATGTGTTCCAATTTTGCGTTTGAGCCTACACTTCGTCAGCGCCGCATTAACAAGATGGTGAGGAATTGATGTTTGTGTCATATGACATCTTGCATGATTTTTTTTTTATTTTGTAACAATTGCATTTTTTGCAGACCCCTCCACCGCTCTGTGATTTTGAGCAGTGGATCGACACTGAGATCAAGCCTAAAGACAAGGAATGGATGTAAAAACTGTTGCGGTGGGAGGCAGAGGACAAGGAGATGATGGAGAAGAGACACACAGAGGAGGCTGCAAAAAAGGAGCACAAGGAATAGGAAGAAATGAGACATGTTGCTGCGTACAGGGAGGAGAGGGAGAAGAAGCTTGAGCGTGCACGCCGAGTGAAAGCAGCGATGGAGGAGAATCCCAATGCCCTGAAGAAGAAAAAGTAGCCTCATTGCACTCAGTAGTCTCCATAACTTGCTAGTTCTATGGTTTATTCATGAACAATGTTGTCTACTGTCGATACGTACTTCTAGTATTATTGTGTTGTTTAATATGGCATAATATCGAACTTTTCATTATGTAATTGTTTTCATTATTTGTGGTCATAATCTTCAGTATAATATTGAGGACGTAGTGAAATGTGATCACGTGCTGCAAACAAAACCTAACGAAGTAGGGCATTATATAATTCAACACACAAAACACATGAAGTGGCATGTGAGAACATGTACCGATCTAGGGTACAGAGTTCCTTCGACTAAACCTAACATGCCTTAGGTAATTAAACCAAACATCAAAACACATGGATGTGTCCATGTGAATAAGATATGGTCGTCCTAGTAGTGTGGCCACATATCAAATTATGTTGCACCTTCTTCACATGTAGCCTCCATTGTTGGTGGTGGTGGCGGCGGGGGTGACGGCGGAGGCCCCTTGTTCTTGTGGTTAGGGCAGGTGCAATATGGATCATTGCAGAGTGCCTCCTATGAATCAGGCATCATTGTTGTTGTCGTCCTGTTCGTCGTCCTTATAACCGCTGCTAACCTCCCTTTCTAGGTCGAAGATACGGTCCTGCAGGTAGTAGATATACTCCGCATACGGATAAATCGGTCGAGGATCGACCCACCTAGTGAACCCACAGTTTTCTTTGGCCAAGGAAGACTACAATAAGTATGTCATGTAAGTTGTATACAAGTGGAACATATTGCAGAAACAAATAGTAATAGTAATAGCAATTGTCGTTGGCCAAAGCTGTCTCACTCCAAATTGGCGTGGAACTCTATCTGGCAGGTGAAACTCGACAGCATAGAAACAGATTAGAGGGCATCTTATCCTATAGAAGTCGTCGTCGCACCCACACATGTTGCTCAACTAAAAAGGAAGTGCCATCTCTCTATCGTACGGCTCCCACGACACCTACAACATGTCCAGACAAGATGTTAGATGCTATACTAAACCATTTCAAACCAGTATGGGAAATAAAATTTACTTACACTAGACGTCGTGAGCGTGTCTAGCTCGTTCATGAACTTAATGTACGCCCATTATAACCTCGCATGCGGAACCCTAACCTGGTCCCAAAGGTACGCCCACGTCGACTGCCGACGTGGAGGCTGACCTGGGAACCACTCACGATGAGCCAGAACCTCAGGATGGCCAACTAGTAGACGAGCCCATATCCACAACTAGAGTAGGTTCATACATCCACCAAGTGACGCTGTGGACGAAGTCCGACGACACGCCTCGCAAAGCTATCGGTAAAGAAAACCCAACACTGTAGAGCCCCAGCTGTACTGACCCGCCTGGTCCCAGTCACTTAGGCAGTGGACCCACATCCATGAGGTAGTGTCACCCATGGCGTCGGGGAAGAGAACACAGCCAAATAGGTGTAGGATCCACTCCCTATAGTAGTACCGTTAAGAATAAGTATCCTTTGCCCTGTATCGATATCTTGTTCGATCAGTTGTCAAATGCAAATGTATTCTCTAAGATTGATTTGAGGTCCGGCTATCATTAGATTAAGATTAGGCCAGAGGATATACCTAAAACAGCTTTCTCCACTAGGTACGGCTCGTACGAGTATTTGGTCCTGTCTTTTGGACTGACAAATGCTCCTACCTACTTCATGTACTTGATGAATTCAGTATTCATGCCTGAGCTTGATAAGTTCGTGATTGTGTTTATCGATGATATCTTGATTTACTCGGAGAATGAGGCAGACCATGCAGAGCATCTGAGAGTTGTTTTGTCCAGATTGAGGGAATATAAGTTATATGCCAAATTCAGCAAGTGTGAATTCTAGTTGAGCAAAGTACCCTTCTTAGGTCACATCTTATCTAAAGATGGAATTTTTGTAGACCCATCTAAAGTACAAGAGGTCATGGATTGGAAGGCCTCGACTTCGATTCATGAAGTTCGGAGTTTTCTAGGCCTAGCAGGCTACTATAGTTGTTTCATTCCTGATTTCTCAAAGATAGCTAAGCCCATAACCAGACTACTCCAGAAGGACAAAAAGTTCAATTGGACGCTGGAGTGTGAAGCCGCTTTTCACACCCTAAGGACCTTGTTAACTACAGCTCCTGTTCTAGCACAACCCTACTGTGCGAACTCTTGCCGGAGCCAGGAGATTAGAAGTCCAGAAGTGCGAGCCCCTTGCTCGCCAACCTCACGCCCAAGGAAGGCCTCTACTCGTGCTCTCCAACCTTCTGACCTACACTGCCCAGTCATTGTGTTGCCATGAATCCTTAGACCTAGCATCTTCTGACAGTCCTAGAGCGTGACTGTCATCTCTTCGAAAGGCAAGTGAAAGCTGTGAGTCTCTGGCCGCCACCTACATTTTAGACAAAGCAAGATTACATGTCAAAAAGGCAAGCGCATGAACAAATGGACATGAATAGAGGCAATGATTGAAGATAATACCTGTCAACCAACGCAATTATGGCCGCTGAGTTGAACTTGGACAACCCATGATGAACCTGAAAAGAGATGACATCTAGGCCAGCTCTTTGCAGGAAAGGAGTGTACCTGTTGTCGTACTGCATGTCCAAGAACTCATTGTGGGTTCTAGGATGAAGGAGCGGAAGGTCCTGCATGGAATAAAACATAGTCTCCCGTTACTTCACGAACACATGTGCACTCACAAATATTTGAACAAAATGTATAGATTATTACATACCCCTCCGCTATGAGACATCCTTGGTGGGTCACCTCGTACGTCGGGTCGAGCAGGTGGAATTACGCCATCCTACAAAAAAAAGTCAATGAAATAGAAATTCAATATACAATGAAACATAAACTTAGAAATATCCAAGTAATTGACACAATCACAAGCATAAATTGAGACATGCATAATTAATTGAATGAATACGACAAATACGAAATAATGAAAACAACCAATAGTCGCACCTCACTAATCTGCCAATGGCAAGTGTGTGAATTGTGGCCCAGTCTGCCACACTTGCCGCACTCGTACTGCTCGGGGTAAGTAAGAAATGGGGTTCCTCTTCCATGCCTCGTTCTTCCAGGTATCTAATCCATGACCATCCTGTGTCTCGTCCTCTTCTTTGATCCATGCTTGTTCCAACGGTAAGCTAGATCCGTAATGTACTTTGGCCCATCATATGGAGGCCACTCTCCAGGGTCCTAGAAAGGCACGAAGCGGGGGCTCCATATGTGCACAAGCGTGTCAACACTGAACTTGTGAGGTATCCTGCTCTCGATATTATAGTTGCGATGCCTAGCTGCTGTCACTAAATGGGAACATAGAAAGTGGTACTGCCTTGGTTTACCACAAGTGCATGTGAAATCTTGGAGGATTACCACATGCATCTTAGACTCTCAGACCTCACCGTCGGACGTTGTACCGTCCCTATGCTCGACCTGATAAGTCCCTATGGCGTGGTCAAAACATGTAACCTCATGCGTGCTAGCCCTTTCATTTGCCTTCTCTAGGTGTGCCTTTGGTTTTGGAGCCCATATCTCTCCATCACTCCACAACTTCAACGCATGGGCGTGTCTATCGTTGAACCAGGCAACAAGCTCGTAGAAGATGAATTGAACGATTGCATTCACCGGTATACCACGTGTCGGGTTCATAAACCTAGGGTCCCTCATGGACCTGCTTCTAAGCAAAAGCTCGGCCCAGCAGACAACGTTGCGAACGACGCACAACTCCTGGGCCAGCCCAAAAACCTAAGGACAGGCCAGAAGGGCGATCTTTGGCTGGAAGTGATGAGCCCATGGCTTCTCAGGGTTCAACAATTATATCTAAGAAGAATTCTAAGGTGTCAAATATTTTTATTCTAGTTGAATTACCAAAAATTAGCATGGAAGGTCATTCTTTAATGAAGTTCAGTGATTTTTATACTGAAGTGAAACATGTCAAGGAGTTCAGCATCCTGCCAAGTAAGTTAATTTTTGAAGGAATTAATTTCCTCAACAGACATGAGGTTGAAATTAAAAGATTTATTCTGATTGGTGAAATACACGTCGAGATGCCAAGCCGAAGGATTTTTGGGTTTATTATATTCATTTGCAGCCCAAAGTGAGCCCATGCTGGATACGTATTAGCATATTTTTTGTTTAGTGTTTGGGAAAATAGAGTCTAGCTCATTTAGTTTAGTTTATTGGAGTCCATTACGTCCGGTGCTGCATGCTTAATGTGGAGTCGGTCTTTGGCTGGCCTGCGATCCATATAGCCTGGGTGCCACACTTGTAACAGGTCAGACTGGATTTTATTCGTGGAGTTACTCCTCGTCGAGCCGTCGCTCGAAAAACCTTAGATGGTGTTCCCATCAGGTTCTTCATCTTGAAGATTATCTTCCAGATTCTTGTGGATCTGCGTGGAGTGCGTGTTCAAGCTGCTACGGCTTGAGTGCGTCGCTTGGAATTCTTGGAGTTCCCCATCTTCTGATCGTGGTTCATCGTGGCTGCGGGTGGAAGAACATTGCTGGGGTTTGGATTGCATCTATTGTAAGCTGGTCCCTTTATCAATATTATTGCTACTGCTAGTATTTGATTTTATCTCGTCACTGTCGAGAGGAATTCTTGCTCCTCTTTTATTGCTACTGTGGGTTAGCCGATCCTTTTCTAGTGGCTACTGTTGATCTCTAAATTATCTATATTAGAGTTTGAGTTGCTGGTTGTAGCACTGAAGGAAAAGATCGACTATTTAGTTTCTATTGAATCACGAAGAGAACTTGTCTCTGCTTGCCTGCTTTGTTGCCGTGAAGATAAAAATTAATATTGCTGCTGTACTACACACATGCTTTGGGTCTGACAACAGGCGTGATTTATTGATTAAACAATCATTATAATTTTTTGCTGAATTTTTTTTGCTGAAAGTTCAGAGAAGTTGCTCAGGCGATTTTGTACCGTGAAAGATTGGGCAGATATTTGGACACCGTAGGCGTGTCCTCATCAGTTGGTATCGGCTTCTGGGTTGCTCACGGTGCATTTGGATTTTTTTTCAATGGCTGATTTGAAATTGCTCAAGAAAGTTCATCTTTTGGCAAAGTTATCTCTAGCAACAGTCTCAAGGAGTACTATGATTGGGAAGAACATATTGAGGATTTCTTCTGGGGTTGTGGACTTGAATCAGACCTAAAGATGTATTATGCAGAAGAGACAATGGCTAAAGATATTTTACATTGGTGGGATCACTGGGAAATAAATTTCCTTGTTGGACGTGGAGCGATATGAAAGTTGTGGTTCGGCGCAAATTTTGTTCTCTTGAGTCAAAGAAGAAGGTAGCTACTACACGTGCACAAAATCCCAAAGGCTCTAAGGCAAATATGTGCTCGTCATGGGCTGATTCTATTGCTGGAGATGAGTACCTTCCTGCTTTTAACCGGCCAGTCGGTGATATTAATTCTTATGAGAAGAAGCTAGGTTCTGATGTTAGTTATGGCAAGTCTATGCATGATGAATTTGTTTCTTCCTCTAAATGAAAGCAAGCTACCAGTCACAATAATTATGGTGATAAGTTATCTGCTTGTGCTCGCCGTTCTCTTAGTCCCAAGAAAAAGTGTGTGGCAGCAAAGGAAAGTCAATATGTTGATAAAAAGTCGGAGGCTACTATTGCTTCTGCATTTTCTGTTGCCAAGCAGCCTGAGAAGAAATGTGCTCATGTTATTGATATTATTCCTCATATTCAGGAAAACAAAACGGTGTCTGCTACAAAAGAACACATAATTGAACCTAAAGAGGAGTTAAATGTGCAAGAGAGAGATGTAAGTGTGAGTGCTGAATTTTTTTCCACACCAGAACAGCAAGCTATGGACTCTTCATTTTATTCTCCTATAGAGCCATCAATTGATATTGTTGATGATGCAGCAAGTGGTTTATCTATGCTGGCTTAAGAAGTCAAGCAGGATGGTACTGCTAGTAATGTGAAGGGACAATGCTCTAATATATTTCAGTTAGAATGCACAAATCATGATAAGGTATGCAAGCTAATTATTGATGGTGGTAGTTTCACAAATGCTATTAGTTGAGATCTTATGCATGCTTTGTCTCTGTCAACGCGGAGGCTTCCAATGCCGCGTTATATCCAATGGATGAACCAAAGTGGTACACTCAAAATTACTCACAAGGTGCGAGTTAAATTTTCTATTGGAAATTATGTGGATACAGTTGACTGTGATGTTGTAAAGATGAGTGCGTGCCATTTGTTGTTGGGTCAACCATGGCAATTTGATCTTGATGCTACACATGGTGGTCGTTCCAATAATTATTCGTTTGTGCATAAGGAAATTCATCATCTGCTAAAATCAATGCCGGATAATGCTATTACGGCTGAGGTGTTTCCTACTATGAAAGTAAAGAAAAAGGCTCCTGAAATTATCCCAAAGCGTTTGCTTCAAGAGGGAGAGTGGCATGAATATTCCTACTATAAATATGAATGTTAGTGAGTCTGCAATTAACTACCCAGAGCCAATTAAACCAGCAATTCAACTTGGTTCTATCTCTGACAATATTGAGAAGAATGGTACATCTGCTTTAGCTCCATTGTATGCCGCTGATAATTCAAATATTCCTAATAATGCAAGAAAGAATGATGTGACTGTAGGAGAATGTCTACGTCCAACAAAGAAAATACATGAGTTTGGTGTTGAACGAAATGAGTCATCCAGTAACATCACAATGTCTACTGTTGCCTTGCTTCATGGAGACCTAGATGTTGTGGGCAATGGCTCTCCAAATATGGATTTGTATAATGATACCAATATTTCTGCTTGTAGTCATAATAATCAGGTTGACACTTTCCAATACAAGCATGTATGTCCTGGTAATGAGGATCGTCATGAAAATGAAGTGCATGAATTTGAATCAAAGCCGAGGATGGCTTTGTTTAAAGGAGGAGAGGATGATGAGCCCATGGCTTCTCAGGGTTCAACAATTATATCTAAGAAGAATTCTAAGGTGTCAAATATTTTTATTCTAGTTGAATTACCAAAAATTAGCATGGAAGGTCATTCTTTAATGAAGTTCGGTGATTTTTATACTGAAGTGAAACATGTCAAGGAGGAGTTCAGCATCCTGCCAAGTAAGTTAATTTTTGAAGGAATTAATTTCCGCAAGAGACATGAGGTTAAAATTAAAAGATTTATTCTGATTGGTGAAATGCATGTCGAGATGCCAAGCTGAAGGATTTTTGGGTTTATTATATTCATTTGCAGCCCAAAGTGAGCCCATGTTGGATACGTATTAGCATATTTTTTGTTTAGTGTTTGGGAAAATAGAGTCCAGCTCATTTAGTTTAGTTTATTGGAGTCCATTACGTCCGGTGCTGCATGCTTAATGTGGAGTCGGTCTTTGGCTGGCCTGCGATCCATATAGCCTGGGCGCCGCAGTTGTAACAGGTCAGACTAGATTTTATTCATGGAGTTACTCCTCATCGAGCCGTCGCTCGAAAAACCCTATATGGTGTTCCCATCAGGTTCTTCGTCTTGAAGATTATCTTCCAGATTCTTGTGGATCTGCGTGGAGTGCGTGTTCAAGCTGCTACGGCTTGAGTGCGTCGCTTGGAATTCTTGGAGTTCCCCATCTTCTAATCATGGTTCATCGGGGCTGCGGGTGGAAGAACATTGCTGGGGTTTGAATTGCATCTATTGTAAGCTGGTCCCTTTATCAATATTATTGCTACTGCTAGTATTTGATTTTATCTCATCACTGTCGAGAGGAATTATTGCTCCTCTTTTATTGCTACTACTGGTTAGCCGATCCTTTTGTGGTGGCTGCTGTTGATTTCTAAATTATCTATATTGGAGTTTGAGTTACTGGCTGTAGCACTGAAGGAAAAGATCGACTATTTAGTTTCTATTGAATCACGAAGAGAACTTGTCTCTGCTTGCCTGCTTTGTTGCCTTGAAGACAAAAATTGATATTGCTGCTGTACTGCACACTTGCTTTGGGTCTGACAACAGGCGTGATTTATTGATTAAACAATCATTATAATTTTTTGCTGAAAGTTCAGAGAAGTTGCTCTGGCGATTTTGTACCGTGAAAGATTGGGCAGATATTTGGACATCGTAGGCGTGTTCTCATCAGGAAGGCCTGGCCAAGAAGAGGACCAACGCTCGCTTCCGACTCTGGCTCGCCTCTCCGACTGGAAGGCCTGGCCAAGGAGGAACGGCGCTCGCTTCTGACTCCGGCCCGCCTCTTCGACCGGAAGGCCTAGCCGAGAAGGGATGACGCTCGCCTCCGACTCCGGCCCGCCCTCTCTGACTGGAAGGCCTGGCTGGCTCACCTCCGACTCCGGCCCGCCTCTCCGACCGGAAGGCGTGGCCGAGAAGGAACGACGCTCGCCTACGACTCTGGCCCGCCTCTCCGAACGGAATTACATCGAACCTCTGCTTACAGCTCTTCTCTGACCGGAAGGCCAGAGCCGACTGGGGAATGACCGACCGGGGACGCCCGCTCGGTGAAAACCTAGGAAATGGACAGGGCAAGTAAGGCGGGGTGCTCCAGTCAATGGTAATATCAAGGACCGTACCCTGCACACCTGTAGGACAGTACTGTCAGGTCATGTTAAAAGGGCATTTTAAATCCTCCCAGACATGTTAGAACGCCAATAGTGTAATGGGCGTCGACATTTATCTTACAGTATGGTAGGCGCCGACATCAGCCGTATCGGAAGATCACGATGGAGCCTATCACATGCATCCGGACATCAACCGTGTTGTGGGCACCTACAATCATCTTGTACCCGATGGCATGGGCAACAAGACTTAGTAGCATCCATACACTCTCTCTCTCTCTCTCTCACCTGTAAGGCCGTCCCCTTTATCTATAAAAGGGGATGCGCTCTCTCCCAACAACGGATCAATTCATAGACGATTCAACCACCAGCGGATCGAACAACCTACGATTCGAACGATTCCAACATAGCACATGCTCAAATTCTTAGAGCGCGTAGGAGCTCCCATCCCTCTCGGCCCTTCGGTCCTGAGTTCGACCGGACCTCTTGCACCCCCATCTTACTCCCTCTCGTTTGTAACCCCACAACAAACTTTGAGCACCTGGGCTCAGGAATAAAGTGTCCGACCGACTCAGACTGGACGTAGGGCATATTGCCTGAACCAGTATAAACCATGTGTCATTGAGTGCCAGGTCACATCCGATCATAATGTACGACAAAACTACAAACATTTATGTGATGGTCACTTTCGGCACCGATAGTTAGCGCTGTCTGCGGGGAAGACGTCGTACGTTCACGCTTTTGGTTATCGGATGGCCAACATTTCTGCCGCCTTGACCATGGCGGGCTCAAGCGATACGACTCGCTTTGGCTCATTGGAGTTTCTCGCACTCCTACATATTGGGATGTGGGTTCCACCCATCTTCGAGCCGTCCTAGGCCTTCCTCTTCAGAAGCCTAGACTTCATCACCGATCGGCTCAGCGTGCTGCACCTCCACAAGGAGGCACTTGTCCCGGCGCCCATCGGTCGAGGAGCACCCTCCAATGGCTCCAGACCGCCCGACGATCTCAACGACGAGGCGCCTACGCTTCGCTCTGTGCCTACGCTAGGCTCAAACTTCATTGTGAGTAACGTACATACTGTTCTTTACTCGCTTTTTCATATTTTCTGCCAACTCTCTAGAGGGACCCCGTTGTCCCTGCCGCGACCACCGTACGATCGGTTCCCCTATGGCCTCACATCCCCTGCGGACGCGTATGCCCGAGGGCTCCGAAGGATGCTGGCGCTGCCCCCTCTCACATCCGAATTCGTGGGGATGGCGAGCAACACTCTTGCTTCTTTCCACAACCTTATGGATGATGATGTTGAGAGTGATGGCTCCAGCATCGATGACGTCATGGCATCTAGCCACCCTCTATCCCGTGAGTGCGCTGTGGCGGACGCTCCGGGACAGCCGCCGGTGGTGGTGGAGTCTCTTCAGAGCCACACCCCTCCGGACCCTCACACAAATGCCCTCACGTGTGCCCAAGAGCACAGCGAGGAGCGACGACAAAGGCGGCCGAACTAGCCACCACCTATGCCAGCGCGCTCGACACACCACAATGTGCCTCATGTGCATAACTCGGCGAGTGGCACCCGGGGTCACACCCACCAGGTGCAGCGCAACATCATCGACGGGGGGAACGATCCCCCATAGTTCGCTCGAGCTGGTCAGAACATCTCTGCAGCGGCGATGCTTCTACGGGCTTCTCGAGCCTGTCGACCCACAGGAGCAGGCAGTCCATCGGAACCTCTGAGCACTGGTGGAAACCACCGCCATTCGACAGGCAGAGAGCTCTACATCGCGACACCAACTCACGACCTCACTCCCCTCTAGGGGAGCAGGGACGCGCCAGATGCATCGCTCTATCCGCTCACCTCTATAGCCGCCTGGCATGGAATAGGAGGCTATAGCTACGCCACAACCAGACCCCAGCGCCCGCTCTACACCGGCCACCTGTGCGTGAATGCCTTGGGCTGAACCGAGATGCTCGTAGCGTTATCAACAACCAGCGTCAGACAAGCATGACGATGATGTCCATTGGGAGGCGGTGAGAGCAGGCAACATGGGCTTCGACCGTTCCATCGAGGGGACCGGCAAGACGCACCCCAGGCATGGTCACCGACCCGACGACCGGAGTCCTAGCCTGGATGGCCTAAGACCACAGGCCTTTGGCCGACGCATCCAGAGAGCACCTTTCCTGCAGCGCTTCCGACCGCCTATCAACATCACCAAGTATAGCGAGGAGACGAACCCCGGTATATGACTCAAGGACTTTCGGCTCACCGATCGAGCCGGAGGAGTGGATGATGACCACTTCATCATTCAATACCTCCCCATCTATGTGGGGGAACATGTTCGAGCGTGGCTTGAATTCCTCCCGCATGACAGCATCTATGACTGGGCGGACCTCAAGAGGATCTTTGTCGGGAATTTCCAGGGGACATATGTCCGCCTGGGGAACTCCTGGGACCCCAAGAGCTACCAACAGGAGCCCAACGAGTCCCTATGGGGCTATATCCGTAGGTTCTCAAAGCGGTGCAAATCCCTTCCTAATGTCGTCGATGTGGACGTCGTCAACGCATTCCTCTCTGGGACAACCTGTGAGTTCTTGATCCACAAGCTTGGCTGCCTAAAGCCTTGAACCAACCGCGACCTGCTCGACGTCGCCACGAACCACGCCTCCGACGAGGAGGCAGTCGAGGCGGTCTTCAACGAAGGCCGTGACAAGGGCAAGGCCAAGCACAAGGATCAAGATCAGGGCCCCTCCATGTAGAGGGGCAAAAAGAACAAGAAGGATCAGCGTTGACTGGCCAACCCCGCATTGGTCGTCGGGTCGATCACGCGGGCAAGCAGCCCCAACTAGGCTAGCCCGGCCATTTCGACAAGCTCATGGATAGTCCATGCACCAACCATGCCTACCCCGTCAAGCACCTCTACAAGGATTGCGAGCTCATCAAGCGCTTCCTGCGATAGGCCAGCGGGCCAAAAGAAGGAAAGGGCAAGGAGGCAATAGCCAAGAAAGGAGGCACGGCGAACAAGTATGGAGACAGCTTTCCCAACCCCGAGGAATGCATCATGATCTTTGGGCGATCCGATGCCATCTACTCCAAGCGCTAGCACAAAGTGCGCTATAGAGAAGCATGCGTCGCCGAGACGGCTGTCCCCACCTTCCTTCGCTGGTCGGAATGTCCAATCATCTTTGATCAGAGGGACCATCCTTCCCACATCGCCAGACCAGGTTGCTACCCACTCATCGTTGACCCCATCATCCGCAAGAAGTGCCTCACCAAGGTGCCGATGGACGGAGGTAGCGGCCTCAACATCCTCTACATCGACACCCTCAACGCCATGCGCATCCCCCGGTCAGAGCTCCGCCAAGTGAGCTCTCCCTTCCATGGCCTGAACCCGAGGATGTAGGCGTACCCGCTTGAGCAGATTGACCTGCCCGTCACGTTTGGCGACCGAGGCAACTTTTGCTCGGAGGTGCTTACCTTCAAGGTGGTAGACTTCCCGGGGTCTTACCACACCATCTTGGGGTGGCCATGCTACGCCAAGTTCATGGCGGTCCCCAACTACACCTACCTAAAGTTGAAGATGCTAGGATCGAACGACGTCATCGCCATGGGTAGCACCTTTTCGCATGCCTGCATGTGCGACTGTGGGCATTTCGAGCTTGCCACTACCGTCATCAACTCATCCGAGCTCCCATGGATCGGGGAGTTGTCGACCCTAGCAGTCCTGGACTACAACATGCCAACCTCCTCGACTATCTTCCACCCACTCGAGGAGACCAAAGCGGTGGGGATCAACCCCACCGATCCCACCAAGACGGTGCGAATCGGGACCCAGCTCCTGGCCAAATAGGAATGCGAGCTCATCGACTTTCTATGTGCCAACCATGACGTCTTTGCATGGAAACCTTCTAACATGCCAGGCATACCACGGGAGGTCACCGAGCATGCACTATGCCTCGTCCCGGGCTCGAAGCCCACCAAGCAATGCCTGCATCACTTTGATGATGAGAGGCGTAGGGCCATAGGTGAGGAGATCGCCAAACTCCTGGTAGCCAGCTTCATCAAAGAGGTATACCACTCCGACTAGCTTGCCAATCCTATTCTTGTTAAGAAGAAGACTGGGAAATGGAGAATGCGCATTGATTATACTAGCCTCAACAAGGCATGTCCAAAGGACCATTTTCCTTTACCATGCATTGACCAGATAGTCGACTCCACCTCAGGATGCGAAATCCTCTCCATTCTAGATGCCTACTCAGGCTATCACCAGATCATGATGAAAGAGTCTGGCCAGCTCATGACTTCGTTCATCACCCCGTATGGTTCGTACTATTATGTAACCAGGCCGTTCGGTCTGAAGAATGCTGGCGCCACCTACCAAAGGTGCATGCAGCAATGCTTCGTCGATCAAATCGACCCGCTCGATCAGCCTGACCAAGTCGAGCGGCCGAAACCAATAATCGTCGTCTATGTTGATGACATAGTGGTCAAAACGGCTCAAGCTTGTGACCTGATCACAAACTTAGCCGCAACGTTCACGAACCTTCGAAGGTTCAACATCAAATTGAATCCTGAAAAATATGTTTTCGGGGTTCCAAAGGGGAAGCTGCTTGGATACATTGTGTCCAAACATGGCATTGAGGCCAACCCCAAAAAAATCACGACCATCTCCAATATGGGCAATATACGTAACTTTAAGGGCGTACAAAGGCTCATCGGCTGTTTGGCCGCCCTGAGTAGATTCATCTCCTGGCTCAGCAAACGAGGGATTCCTCTCTACAAGCTTCTCAAAAAGACAGACGCTTTCGTCTGGACTGAGGAAGCATAGTAGGCTTTGGAGAGCCCCAAAGCATCACTGACATTGGCCGCAATCCTTGTCGCTCCCTAACGGGGAGAACCCCTCCTCCTGTACGTCGTGGCAAGCAACCACATGGTAAGTGTCATCCTAGTCGTCGAAAGGGTGGAGCTAGGACACCACCTTAAGGTCCAACAACCCGTATACTTCATCAGGGAGGTACTCACTGACCCCAAGGTCCGGTACCCCCTAGGTGCAAAAACTCCTATACGCCGTGCTGATGGTGACCCAGAAGCTCCTGCACTACTTCACCGACCATGAAGTCTCGGTCATTGCTTCATATCCGCTCGGAGACATCATCCGCAACCGTGATGTCATGGGGCGAATCTCCAAGTGGGCACATGAGCTAATAGGCCATGACATCAGGTATATCCCTCATACCGCTATTAAGTCTCAAGCTCTCGCATATTTTGTCGCCGAATGGACGGAGGTCCAACTGCCAACTCCGGACGTCACCCACGAGTACTGGATGATGTACTTCGATGAGTTCGTGATGGTGCTTGGCTCAGGGGCTGGAGTGGTTCTGATCTCCCTAGATGGAGAAGGCTCTGCTACACAATCTACCTCCACTTTTTGGCCTCAAACAATGTCGCAGAGTATGAGGCCCTCATGAATGGCTTGCACATCGCCATCGAGCTCGACGCTACACGACTCTATGTTCACGGAGACTCAGAGCTGGTCGTTGACCAGGTCATGAAGGAGTCCTCCTGCAAAAGCCCCCTCATGGCAGCATACTGCCGAGAGGTGCACAAGCTCGAGGACAAATTCTAGGGGATCGCTACACCATGTCCCATGAAAGGACAACGATGCCGCTAATTTTCTCACAAAATTGGATGCCAGACGAGTTCCATCTGCAGACGGGGTCTTCATCAATGACCTTCATGAACCATCTGCCTGCATCCTAGAAGGACCAATCTAGACACACCCCGACATCGACCCGACGCTCGGGGGCTCCGACCCTAGTGCCTCTATGATGACATCGTCATGCTAGCACTCAATCAAGCTGACTGGTGAGCACCGCTACTCACCTACCTCCTCGAGGAGGTTCTCCTACCCAAAAGGACTGAAGCACGATGGATCGCTCGATGCGCCAAGACATTCGCCGTGATCGGAAACAAACTCTACAAACGAAGTCCGTCTGGAGTACTCATGAAGTACGTCCCTACCGACCAAGGCAAGCAGCTCCTCCTCAAGGTCCATGCCAGAATTTGCAGATATCACGCGGCCCCAAGGTTGCTGGTCAGAAAAGCCTTTTGCCAAGGTTTTTACTAGCCCACCGCACTACGAGATGCAGAGGAGATCATCTACAAGTGTAAAGGATGCCAGTTCTACGCTCGGCAAACTCATTTTCCAGCACAAGAGCTCCAAACCATCCCCATCACCTGGCTGTTCATGGTCTGGGGCCTCGACATGGTAGGTCCCCTCAAAAAGGGTCCGGGCGGCTTCACTCACCTACTCATAGCGGTCGACAAGTTCACCTAGTGGATCGAGGCCAAGTCCATCACCAACATTCGCTCGGAAGAAGCGGTCAAATTCTTGCTCGACATCATCTATCGGTTCGACGTTCCTAACTGTATCATCACTGACCACAGAACTAACTTCACCAGGAAGAAGTTCCTGGACTTTAGTGATGGATACGGCATTAGGATTGACTGGACCTCGGTCGGACATCCATGTACTAATGGTCAGGTCGAGCATGCCAATGGCATGGTCCTCCAAGGACTCAAGCCACGCATTTTTGACCGACTCAACAACTACACCGGGTGATGGGTTGCAGAGGTCCTAGTGATCCTCTAGAGCTTGAGAATGACCCTGAACTGATCCACAGGGTTCACACCCTTCTTCCTGGCCTACGGAGCTGAAGCAGTGCTGCCCTCCGACCTCGACCACGGCACCCCAAGAGTGAAGACCTTTGGCCGTGACTGAGCCATGGAGGCTCAGCAAGACATAGTCGACCTACTCAAGGAGGCCCGTGAGACGACCGTCATCCGCTCTGCTCGCTACCAGCAGACTCTCCGATGGTACCATGAGAGGAAAATCAGAGGGAGAATCCTCAAGGTCAGAGACCTTGTGCTTTGAAGGACCCAATCGAACAAGAAGAAGCACAAACTCTCTCCGCCATGGGAAGGACCCCATACAGTAACCGAAGTGATCCGATCGGGTGCCTACCGACTAAAGGACATCAACAGTGACGTTCTCACCAACACTTGGAATATCAAATAGTTATGTCGTTTCTTCCCCTAAAAATTTGGCCTTACCGCTTTCTTTCACTTAACGTTTTCTCCTACAAGAGCCTCAGCCCGAACACTCTTGGCCCAGGTCACTCGGGGGCTCCACGAGGGTGCGATACCACCTATCTTTTTTACTATCTTATGGTAAATACTTTTCTACCCAAACAAAAGGGTAGTCTGTTCCTTTAATTGCCTTACGTAACTTTGCTTTAAATATTCCGACCGATCACACCCCGCCACAACCTATGGCTATGAGCAGCTGAGCCTCGTGGGCCACACCCAGGTTCTTAAGGTTGTAGCCTATGGTTTAAATAGGCAGGTGCAAAAAAGAAAGAATAAAAAACAAAGCTATGCTAGGGTAAAAATAAGGAACAAATGGGACAAGCTTCCCCGAACAAAGTGATTCATCACAAAACAAAATGGATGTATTCATGAATACAAACTGTTCACACGGGCCCCCCATGAACTTAAATTTTACATCTGCTAAACTACTTTTACTCTAATTCCTACTGTGGCTGCCTGACGGCATTGGCTGATGGTGCGACCAGCGAAGGCAGGGGCTGCCCGCTCTCTGGTTGGACAACACTTGGCTCAGTCGAAGGCAGGGCGATGTTTGCTTCCGACCTAGGCTCCACTCCATCCACAAGCTAGGTGGCGTCCTCCTAGCCCGTGCCTTCAGCTACGTTCGTGCGGCGGGCATACATCACCCACTGCGCGGGGACTTGCTCGGCCACCAATTGTGCGTGTGGCAGCAAGCTTTCCCCGAGCACATGGATGGCCTCTAGGCTCTAGCCGTCGGCATACCCACTGCAGATAGCGGCAAAGTCCAAGTCTAGGTTGTGTGTCGCCACCAAATTCAGCACCCCTGATGTCCCCTAGAACATCCCGTCGGTGATGACCGAATGCACTTCATCCGGGACCTCCGCCAGTCGGATGGCGGGCATGCTGGTGCTCGACGCCGACCCGAAGACCTCCGAGATGACTACCTAGGTGACGTTGTGAAGCTGGTCGAGCTCTCCCTCGAGAGCATGTCGCTCTTTAAGGGACTTGGCTAGTGCCTTCGCATTTTGGCCAATCGTCGCCCTGGCCATCTCCAGGTCCTGCTCCAACGACCCAACCTTTTCGCCCTGTTCTGGAAGAAGGATGACGAGCCCTGAAGCAAGTCAATGGGAAAACCAAGACATCAACCAAAAGTAGAAAAGGTGCGTACTGAGGTGGGTGTTCTCGAGGATGGAGAGCCCTTCCTCCTGCTGAGTCACCTGTTCGCGTAGCCGAGCGTTTGCCTCCTCTATCACGAGCACCCGGCCCCGGAGCACGAGCTCTTCCTGGTCGACCTCCGACCAGGCCTTCCACTCTGACTCTAGGGCCTCTAGGGAACTCTGGAGTGCCGCCTCGGTCTCTGCCAAGGACTTCTGCAGCGCTGCCTCAGTCTCCGCCTAGCGAACCTTTGCCACCTCAAGCCCTCGCTCAGCGGCGGTCGCCCGCTCCACCATGAGTAGCTCCATCACCCATGCCTCTGTCGCCTCACCCACCCGGTCTTGAGACTCACAGCGAGCGGACTCCAGCTTGCGCTCAAGCTTGGCGACTCGCCACGACATCACAGCCTCCCAAGCGTGCTCCTCTTGGACGAAACGAGACTTGCGGCTTGACATCTCCTCCAAACCCTACAAAACAAAAAGCAAGCATGCCGAGGCAACCGACGAAAGACCAAGGAGTCAAGGATGAACGTAGAAAACTCACCTCTATGACTCAGGGCAGGTCGCCCATGACTGCCTACTAGACGACATTGACCCACTCTAGGGCCTCCTCTAGCTTCACCCTGGTTTGGGCAAGATCGAACTCCATGGTGAGTCCTCTCCCCCTCAATCCTGTCCCAGAGCTGATCCTCCTGCTCATCCCAAAAGATGAACCAAACCTTCCCCGGGTCCTCGGGGCAGGGCCACACCAGGTCGGTGGTCGCCCCTAGCCCACTAGAAGGCCTAGCCGACGATTGGACCACCGCCAGCTCCTACGATGGCGTCGGTGGCTCCACCCTATCACCTGTTTTGCCGTCGGAGGAGACCTCCACTATCTCGATTTCATGGCCCGTTGAAGGACGTTCCACCTCTGGCCTGGCCGCGTCTCCCCCTGATACCTCTAGCTCCAACCGAGAGGGCGAGTAGTGTGGCCCTCCGACCAGTGAGGCAGGGAGCCTGGTCTCCCTCCCCTCTTCCGCTGCAGCCAGTGCAGGAGGGATCACGAGGGTCACCTCCGACCTAGCCTCCTCCACCGTTGCTGCCATACTTGCGACCGGCTGGGAAGGCACCACCCCCAGAGGGGAAGGACCCACTACCACCAGCCTACTCTCCCCACCACTCGCCGTGGCTCGGTGCAGGCTGGGCATCCACTCTACCCACACAGGAGTTGGGGCGATGCTTAACCCCGTCAACATCTAGCCACTGTCAAAACAAGTACAGGTCAGTCACACTCAAAAAACTCAAACTATAAGATCAAACAGTGCATACCGAGACATAAGCAGTTGGGCTCTGAAGCCCCGACCCACTAGCAATGGGCCCGTCGGGTGAGGACTGCTCTTGGGCCGCGACCCATGCCCCCTCACTTCGACCAGGGGGGGAGTTGACCTGGTCGGTTCCCGACTGGCCCGCGAGTCACCACGATCACCGGCTCGAAGCGCGCCGACCGGAGTAGCTGGCGGGGCATCCCCCCACTGCGGGTCGTGCGTCGGCGCTGGCCCCAAAGATGCATGGGTGTGAGCCCACTCCTCCGACGGTGTCCGAGCTGGTGGGGACAAGACCGACAATGGCTCCGAAGGGCACGACGACCATGTCCGCTTTGCCTCCCGCTCATCAATGGCGTCCAAGCTTGCGGCACACTTCCTTGGCGTGGGAACGTTGCCACTCCTCTCTGCCTCACGCCCATCGCCGGTAGATGTGGACGTAGGCTCGCAATGCTCCACCAATGTCACGACAAGCTCCCGGCCCTTCTCTTCCTCAGAGGAGATCACATCGTCACCCATCTCCGTGGGATCCTCCGACTCGAGCGTTGCCTTAACGTCGCTCCTGTCTCCTCGGCCCGCACGCGCCAGGCGATATCCTGCTCCTTCTGGTGCCACCTCCGAGCCTTCTCAGCTCTCTTCTTCTTCTCGACTGCCACCTCCTTCAAGGCGGCTTGCTGAGCCACGCCCTTCAGAAGATGTGACCAGAACTTGTAACCTTCGAGTCTCTACGAAATGGACGACTCGAAGTCAAGATACAGGAGAGCAAAAAGGAAGAAAACATGGGGTAAGGAGAGGGGAGCATACTAGATTGGACAGCTTTGCAGTGTGAAGAGGTTCGGACTTTCCATCAAGGGTCTCTTTGGCCCTTAGTTGCAGCACCCGATCGAGTCGACTGTAGACCTCGTCCGTCGCCAACTCCTCCGACGACACGTGATCGGGGTCCGTCGGGTCGGTGTACATCCACATTGGATGTGTCCTTTCTACCAGTGGGGTGACAAGATGGCAGAAGAAGGTGTGGAACACCCGCACCCCATCGAGGTCATGCCACATCAACTTTTGGAGCTCCGCCCCAATAACCTCTAGCTTGTTCTGTCGGCTGGCGGGGCCTGACGACTAGCTCTCCTGCCCCTCTGACCTCCTACCGATGAAAGGCGGGAATGGCGCCTCTACCATGTTTCGGATGTAGAACAACTCTCCATGTCACCCCCAATTGGAGTCGCAGGGGGTGTACGCGGGGTACAAGCTCGACGAGCTCAGCTTCTTCTACAGGGCGAAGCCACCAACCAATGCGGTCCTGGCCAGCTTCCCCTCCGACAAAGCCCGCCCGATGAAGATTCACCGAAAGAAGTCCACATGCGGCTCCACCCCAAGGAAGGCCTCACACACGGTGACGAATCCGGTGATGTGCAGCACCCCAGTTGGATTGAGGTGCCGTAGCTCCAGGCCCCACTCATTGAGAAGCCCACGTAGGAACCAGTGCAAGGGGTATCCTAACCCACGCTCATGGAAGGCGAGGAGGAGACGACCTCACCGGCCCGAGGACGCGAGAAATCCTCCCCCATAGGAGCCCTCCAGTGTGCCACCTCCTTCGGCGGCATCACCCCTTCTCGGCGAAGGTGGCCAGCACCGACTCGCTCATGCAAGATGACCTCTAGCTTGACATTGCGCTCCAGATTCACGAACGGATCTATGAGTTTCTCCTCTCCCTCGCTCTCCCCTTTTTCCCCTAGGAACTATCGCGACACACGAATGCTCTTGGCGAGAAGAAAGAAGGAGGAGAGGCGATAGATGGTGAAGAATGGGACAGAAGCCATCTTCCTTCCCCTATTTAAAGAGGAGGCGCAACAGTTGGGGAAAGGCGAAGGATTGGGGCAAAAAACCCTCTCCCTTCCCCCATTCAATGAGGATGGAACACGATGGGACATGTCCTAACTGATGGGATGCGCCCTGCCCAATGAGACGGTGCCTGGTTAGACAGGATGTGACCTAGGCATGACCCACCACTACCGCACGCCGTGAATGTGCGCAGGTGGCTCTCCGCCTTCCTAGGCAAGACTTGGAAGGGCCCAACAATGGGATCTCCGCCAAAGGGAGACCAACGGGCTTCCTGAGTTGATCGGATGGCTCAGGCGAACACCGAGGGATAGGTAAGGAGCAGAGGGATGCCCATGTGGGCTACAACGACTCCGTCACGAATGATGAGCGCTGATCCCGTTCGAACATATCCGGTAAAAACTCCTTAGGCCTGTCACTCGGGTCATCAAGGTAACTCTACCAATCCCTCCTACTTTATTTTTTCTGATGCATGGTCATTCATTCATCCATTCTCATGCATGCATTCATGCATTCATTCACACAATCATTCATTCATCCCATACATCCAAAGCATCGCATATGCAGCTAATGCATCACAACACTTCGTGTTACGTCACTAAACGGTAGTTGCCTCATTTAATATGAGCAATGACCGACCGGGGTTCGAAGGCCGGTCCACGAAGGGCTCGAGGCCACCTCGCGTCAAACAGAGCTAGGGGAGAAAATGTTGATGAGCCCCGGCGGCCCTCGCCCAGTCTGCTCCGAAGCAGACAAGGTCATCTCAACCTTCTCGTTCGATCCTAACCTCGAGCCACGCCCATAGAATCTCCATCGAGGGGAGGCCAGTGGGTGACCTAGGTCGATCTCCAGAATGACCCAGGCATCTATCAGGATGTGGGTTAAGGAGTAGTGGAATGCCACATGAGGGCTATGCCGACCCTATCACGAACGACGGACCCGAATTCCACTTGAACATGCCCGTTAGCGAGCTCACCGAGCGCGTCGCTCGAGCCATCGAGGCAAGCAACGTTAGCTCAGCCCCTTCAGTTGCGGAAACCATGAACTAGGCCAACCCCTACCAAGCCCAACGGGGCATGGGGGCTCAGGTCGCCCGACACCGACTCAGGAAATCAACCGACTGCGCAGGTCGCGGCCGGGACAAACATGGGTGAACACCCCGAACGACAGTCTACGGCCCCAGGGAAGAGTACCAAGATGCTTAGCCTCCAATCAACTCACTAGTCAAATGCAGGCTCAGGGGTGGGTGCGCTCGCGCGCACCCGCTGTCGAAACAAATATTCCCCTGCTAGCAAAACGAAAAACCCTAGACGATTCTACCCGAATTGCCCGGGGGCTCAAGGGCTACACCCACGGGTGCGCTCGCGCGCACCCACCATCAAAGTGAAAAAATCCCCCACTGCCAAGATGAAAACCCCTAGACAATTCTACCCGAATCACCCGGGGGCTCGGGGGCTACACCCGCGGGTGTGCTCGCGCGCACCCACCGTCAAAGACAAAAATCCCTGAGACGATTCTACCCGAATCACCCGGAGGCTCAGGGGCTCCTGTCGAGTTCATAAACCCAGGGTCCCTCATGGACCTGCTTTCCAGCAAAAGCTTAGCCCAACAGACGATGTTGCGAACGACGAGCAACTCTTGGGTCGACCCAAAAACCTAACGACAGGCCAGAAGGGCAATCTCTGACCGGAAGGCCTGGCCAAGAAGAGGACCGACACTCATTTCTGACTCTAGCCTGCCTCTCCAACCGAAAGGCCTGGCCAAGGAGGAACGACGCTCGCTTCTGACTCTGGCCCGCCTCTCCGACCGAAAGGCCAGGCCGAGAAGGGACGATGCTTGCCTCTGACTCTGGTCTGCCTCTCTGACTAGAAGGCCTGGCCGGCTCACCTCCGAGTTTGGTGCTCGCTTCTGACTCTAGCCCGCCTCTCCGATCGGAAGGCCTGGCCGAGAAGGAACGACGCTCGCCTACGACACCAGCCCGCCTCTCCAATCGGAAGTACATCGAACCTCTGCTTACAGCTCTTCTCTGACTAGGAGGCCAGAGTCGACTAGGGAACGACCGACCGGGGACGCCCGCTCGGTGAAAACCCTGGAAACAGACAAGGCAAGTAAGGCGAGGTGCTCCAGTCAACCATAATATCAAGGACCGTACCCTGCACACCTATAGGATAGTACTATCAGGTCATGTCAGAAGGGTACTTTATATCCTTCTAGACATGTTAGAACACCAA